>NC_051157.2:23043058-23180558 GCF_013339745.2 Dermacentor silvarum
AAGAAAAGCAGTAGGATTTATTTACAGTCAATTTAGCCCTAATGGCTCCTCCACTGCATTACTAACCGCAAACGGCATGGAACTATTCAAATTCGAAGAAAGAGAAGTCGACAAGAGTTTCTTTCAAACCTAATTAATCATAAGCTAGCCTTAGGCACCGCAACATACGTATAACCCTCCATAAGCAGACCCACTCGACTACTACTCACATTCTCTAACACAAATTTTCGCAAGGACTGACGCATTTCGGTACTTTTTTTTCCTCCCACAATCATTAGCTGACTGGAATAAACTAGCTGAAGCATTGCCCCTGCGCCCGTCACTGGTATACCATTTGTGTAATTAATGTTGTTATTTCGTGTATTAGTTAGAGTTGTTTTATAAACAAGTTGTTTAAATTTTCTTGATCATCTAACTTATGATCAAACAAATTGTGTGGAAAGTGTGTTACAAACTTGTTTCATCTTGTTCTTTTGTGTAAATAATCTTGTGTGTTCTGCACACCCTGCTTGTGACTTCTTGTCCGCAGTATTTTATAAATAAATAAAATAAATAAAAATCTCTCGGCCTTGCAGTTCTGCCTCACCAGGCGATACCCTCGTTGGAGTTTCCCGACAGCGAGCTCCTCGATCTTTCGGTTCTACTCCTTGTGTCTGCAGTCGGTTCACGAACAACAATACCTCAACAGTCTATAACGAATGGCTACAAGTACCGGCCCAAACCTCCCCACCTCCCTCCGTTTAGCAACGCAGATGAGAGACTGATTTCCCTCAGCATTCCGTGCATGCAGTTGAGACGACCAATTGATGTGGATTCTGCAACTCGCCACCTCACAGGGATCCGTCGCCACCCACAGAGAAACGTGCATCGACCTCGTCTTCCAAAACAGCGACTTGATCCAAAACAATAAGCATAAGTGCGTTCTTTAGCGATCACAAGGCGGTCATCGCTACATTAGAATAAATAAATACGAACATGTATACAAATTCATCTTTCCGCTCACTCCACAGCTAGCGCTCTAACATTCGCGTTACACGCTCGTAACCATCCGGTCCGTTTTTTGTTACTTTTGAGACTGGCATAGTCATAATGCACAAAGTTTGAAAAACTTTCAATAGTGTCACTGCTGTCTTATTGCGCTTCATGGTTCTCTATTTTTACTTTGTTTATATGTGACAGCACTTGATACAGACTCCTTTAGCTTCGTGAGCTCAATAACAGCAGCTACGGAAGCAACTCTGGTCTGCTACTTACTCCTGCTATGAGCGCATATGTTGGAAAAGTAGTGTTTCGAGGAAAGGGTGTGTTATCATGAACCCTTGCGACAGTGAAGAATGTCTCGATCATTTTCTGCTTTCCCTTCTTACACGGGGAGAAGGGTAGGTGGATTTCGAGTTCCTCACCATTAACAACGCCGCCAGATGAATATTTCAGTGCAAAGAGTGCTTCTAGAAATTTGTTGGCGCAGAGACCCAGCATGGTTTCGACAATGCCGCTTTCTATACTCGCGATATGTACTTGCCTGAAGACAGTTATCGAAGAAACAACCAGTGAGCATCGTTAAAGGTCGGCGATCGCACCAAGCACAAGCTTCCAACATACGCTGATTCACCGATAGACACTGGAGCGAGCGAGCGCAGTGCTGCACTTTTCTCAACTTTGGGAAAAGCACGCTTAATGATCATCTCGACACCTGGCTGCCGCGGTGGTGGAAAGAAGCGAGGCGGGCGCTGGGTGGCAGTAAAAGCGGCGCTGCTCGCAGCCGCTCCTTCAGCAAATGGGCCGCAAGGAGATTGAAGCCTGCCGAAAAAAAATCATTAGCCTCGGCCTCCAAGCTCTCAGCCACCGCGGCAGGAACAGGCAGTTGTCAAAGGACGGCGTCAGCGCCTTCCTCTCTGCTTCGCTCCCTTACACCAGCCAGCAGGCAATTTCCTGATGGAAGCCGTCGCCGATGATTGCCTCAGCAACTTCGGAATATTCATGCATTGTTTTATTACTATAGCTAATAAGCACAGGCGTGGAGCTTATCCGGGTGAGTGCTTGGCAATATACTTCGGGCCCAGGATGCATATTCTTCCCAGCCCGCTTTCTTCGCTACTTCACCTGCACTCAATCCTTCTTTCCGAGGGAAAAGCTGCAGCTTGTTTATCGAAATGTGCATGGCGAACCTTGGGTGTCGTAATCTTGTCTGGCGGTTTACGCGTATCGAACACGCTTTCGTATACACCTAGAGCAAAGATGACTATTACATATGCATATTGGGAAATACTTAAATTATGTACAATAATTCAGCTTGTCATAATGAAGAGAAGTTTACACGCTTTAATAAGAGATCACACAAAACTAAATGTAAGTGGTCCATGGTTTATTAAAGGAATTTGCACTCCTGCAGTGGTGATAATCGGCAGTGTTAAAGAACTCGAGTATTGACGCATTGCTACGTCATGTAGTAGGAGACAAACTAATGCGAGAACGTCGCGATAATGACAAGTTTAGACAGTAAATAATGGGACTGTGTTAAACTATAACCACACTGGGCTATTGTGTCGTTGAATATGCTGTTAAACATAGAAATAATTTCTTTGTTTGCTATATGTTCTGTAGCTATTAAAGCAGTATAATAAGGGTGAAATTAGAGAACAACACGAAAGTAATCAGACCAACAACAAGAAATGAACGCAACAAAGAGAAATCGGTCGCACAACAGAACATCTGTATATATATATATATATACATGCAGTACGACTGCCGGAAAGGTGGCTGCTTATGGGAATGCTGGTGCCTGTGCGATTGACCTTCTCTCTGTGCGGCGGGAAAAGTGTGTGGTCTAGAGATAACGTCTTGGCTGCCAAGGGAGGCGCCTGGCGCGATACGGCGGCTGCTCACATGGGAGCGATCCTGCGTGGGCAGTAGAATACCTAATGCCGCCCAGATTAACGGTAATTCCCCGCTACGCAATCATGGCAGCTACGAGGAAAGCTACTGCGAGCACATGCGGGAAGTCGGTCCATAGCCGCGTAGCTCTTCCGGCAGCGATGCATTGCGGCAGCGATCGACAACGGCAACAGAATAACACAAATCCCTTGTCGCACTTCATTCATCTTCATCAACACTTCATTGCAAATGAGCTAAGCTGTATTTTGACAGTCTACAAAATGCCAGGATATAAGGCGTCCTCGTTTTAGCGAAGAGGACTCCACGACCCACTCGTGAGTGGCAGAATAAATTCGCAAGAGAGCCATAACTTCTCATCGTACCTAGCTGTCCTATTTTCATAAAGGTGGACTTTAGATATTATTTAATTTTGTCGTTTTCCCAAAAGGGATCCACAACTTTCTATGGGAGGTCGATACAAGCTTACTGAGAGTCCTGTCGACGTTGGACTGGACAGCGTTAACAACAAGGACAAACACTCTCCGACGCAGTGCGATGACTGAAAGATCGGGCACTGTGCGTGCAGGCGCCACTCGAACACCGTACTCGTCGTCCACCAAGGCATTGATTAAAATTTTCTGCTTCTGGAGTGCGACTGGCACGCGTGAACGCTTCTACGTGGCTCCGTTTTCGCGCGTGCACGAACTAACCGTGCTTTTCATGCGATAGCATGATAGGCGAACTTCACCCACTTTGAAGGTGTATAGCAAATAATATGGGCCGATCCCGAAGTCAGCAAAGTCTAACACAGCGTCTCTAAGTGCTAGCTGTCACAAAAAGAAGAGAGACAGAAGAAAGGGGAAATGAAGGAAGATTAACCAGAGAGGAAGGTCTGGTTTGCTACCCTACGCTGGGAGAGAAGAGAGGGGAGGTAAAGTGACAGGAAAGTAGAGAGAGAGAAAGAAGAGAGCACAGATACACAGTAACAGTCGGTCACTGTCACCTCAGACTATCACCGCACATCACAGGGGCACTTGTATCACTATAAACATCCATTCAGGGCCGGTATTTTGTAGCGATTCCTTTCCGGTAATAATGCCTTTTCGCACTTATTGCGCTTGCGCTTTGTCAGTGGTCAGAGCGACGGTCCGCTCGCGTTATCAACGGGATCAGCCGGCCGTGAGTGGCGGATAAGACTATAGTATAGAATAAGTCATAAGGAATCGCTACAACATCGTGGCCCTGGTTATAGCCGCTCGTCCAAGTCTGTTGCCCTTAAGACTGAAACTAAGCCCGCGTCGCCCTCTGTTGAGACGGCTTGTGATGTCGGCATTCTGAAATGGTGATTTATGGCATTGTAAATGGTGAGTGATCATCGCTGTAAATTGTAGCGAGGACAGTCACGGAGTCTCCTCGCTACCATAGTCACCACACGAGGTGTCGTCGGCACATCCCATTCCGAAAGCAAAAGACTTCGTAAAGGCCAAATGCGGAAAACTGGGTATGTCCTGACTCGTTGTAAGGAAGGATCCTTAAACATTCCAGTGAATCGCTTTGTGTCCTTCCTTAACAATCGTTGCTTATGCCTGCTCCCTGTAGATAAAAAGGGAGGGTTGACTGCTATTACATGTGGCCTGTCACTGAGCCGTGCTCCCTCAAGGGCTGCAGAAGATAGCGCCATCCCTTTGCTTTCTCATAACAAACCACTTAGTAGTCTTTCGTTCTAAACCCAATGATGCGATAGCGCTTGTGTGCATCTGGACTTCGGTCCGCCTTGTCTCGAATTTCTGCGCTAGGAACTGAAAACATATGCCGTAGCAACAAGCCCGATACCAAACCCTGACACGTGACGCACCCGCTAGACGTTTCAAAAAGCGACTTTGGCCCAAGATACGTGTGATTGTGGCCTTATGGTTAAAGCTGCTCTGCTGGATGACAGAGGTTCGATCCCACCATCGGTGATGCATTTAATTATAGCATTATAGGCGGAATTCCCCCACTTTAGAGGCATGTAACCGAAAACTCGAGGTGTGTTGCGCGTACGCGAGCGCGTCACAGTGTGCCCAAAATCGCAAGTTTGTCAGAGATACGAGGTATAGAAACGAAAGGGAACCGAGAGACCCGACTTCTGTTTGTTACAATCATATGAAGCGAACAGACAATGAACACCAAGGAAAGCATAAGGTAAATCACTTGTTTTATTAAATGGCTGCGGCCGTGATCGAACCCCCGACCTCGATGTCTAACAGTGGAACACCATAGCTACTGGGTTGCCCCGGCGGGAATTTATCTCTTTTGTATTTATTGTTTCTCTTACCTCAACGACGTGCTCTACAAGCTAGATTCAGGCTGTTAGATAATAGAGCGCTCTCGGAGGAAAAGGTGCTGGGACGATGCCCTATCCATTCTTGCATACAAAAGGCCGCAAAAGCCCTTCTGCACTTCTTTAAGGCTACTGGACTGTAGGAACGCTTGTGACAGCGGACATTCCTTTGCCAACGTGGTCGCTATGACTGACACTTTGTTATTTTTCTTCTCTTTGCTTTTAACTATTCTTCCCCTTTCACCTTGCCCAAGTGTAGGGTAGCCAACCGGGCACATCCTTGGTTAACCTCCCTACTTTTCACTCTTCGTTTATCTCTCTCTTGCTTACAATATTGGGATAGCCTGTCCTAATTGTGGCGAAACTTCCAATTTTTTTACATTAAATGAAGAAGAAGACAACGAGAAGAATATGGCAGACAAATTAGACAAATTAAATTTAGTAGTTCTTCAGTACACTTACTAATTAATTGCCATACCAATAATTTTTAGTCAAGTATTATTGCAATTTTTGGTGCGAATGAATTCTACATGGCCAGAAATCAATGCGAAGAAGTCGTTTAAGTTGTATTTCATGTAGAATACTGTTTAAGTTTGTGGTTTTAAATAGTTTCTTTTTAGGCTGAAAAGACATGCGCTTCTCATTAAACTCGTAATACTAGGCCTTCAGCACAGCCGTAATGTTTTTCGTCCCCTAAACTATTCGTTACCCAACCGGACAATTCTTCTGGTTAACTTTTGTTTTCTGTCATCTTCAGGTTCTCTCAGTCACTGCCTCTACCTTGCTTCTTTCTTCCGTATGTGTTGTGCAGTATTTGAAATTATTTCGCTCAATGGCGCTGTCCTGATGTTGTTCTAACTTTCGTTCCAAGCAAGTTACAGAAGAACAGTAAGCTCTACGTGGCCGGCACTTCAATACAGTTGACTTGAATAATAGAATTCAAAAGCACTGCCCTCGATGACGTAACTTACAGCACTATGCGCATGCTTCCGGAATCATGAAAATTGGTCCTGCTGTAGAAAGAACAATCTTAGGAATATGTCCCACCTACAATAAAGTTACAGTATTTGAATGCGCTTTTGCATTGAGCTGAATAATGAGATACACTGGTGTTCCTACTTTTCGTGCCGGATATTGATTCTTCCTTTGCGGGTTTTTCTTAACGTCTTGCTCGGCGTGACATGCTCAATGTAAAAGTGTTATTTCTTTGTCGTCGCGCAAGATAAACTCAATATATTTACTTATTCTTTCGTATCAGGTTCACCATGACACGTGGAGCAAAAATAATCTGGAATTTGAATCTAAAAAGTAATCGCACATGCCGCCATGGTTTCATAAAGAACATTTCCTTGCGTAAATTCATTGAAGTTCAAGTTTGAGTTTATTGTAGACATAAAATAATCATAGAAATATGCATGATTTTTGGAGGACATAACTGTTAAAAGATCTGGTTAGTTTTCTCTGGCGACATATCCTAATCAATGCCCCTCAACTAACCTCACATCACATGGGAAGGTACGTTTTGTTTAATGCAGCACACACTCTTGAAGACGGCGCTGATGATACTGACAGCACGATGTAGGTGCTGGGGGCAGATTCATGGGCAGCAATTCAGGTTTCATCATAACGGATGTGCTACCTTTGCCTACTGACAACCTAATAAAATTTCGCATATTTTGCTTTTCTTCTACGTATGCTTTTACAAATGAGTATGTCTGGCTTTTCTGCGTCGCAACGCTTCTGTTTTTGCAGCGCCATTTATCATCATTTGAGTTTCTTAAAGCATTTTTTTTTCACCAATTTCTAGTTGAACAATGAGAACTTAGATGGCGAACTACGGCGAATGTCATATAAATTTGTGAACGAACTGCCTGACTGTTTCCTCGGCTATTTATTTATAATTTTTAAACGTACATTCTGTATTAACGTCCTGCAATGCCCCAGTATCATGTGATAACAGCAAATGTAACAAAAAAGAATGTAAAAAAATGTGTGGCCCGACTATTACTAACTGAATGAACAAGCGTGGTGTGAGCGCGCACAAACAAACATGAATAGATCACACTGAATGACTGCCGACAACGACTGTCAAAACGCTGGCAGCAAGCCCATACGCTGCAGCGGGCGAAGGTACGTGCGGTCTATCGCTTCAACAGAAACTGAGCGGCGAATGCACAGTGCATAAAGGTCAGAGCCGTGTGGAGATAAGAGACGGTGCGGGGAGCGACGAGCGCGGTTGTTGGCAGAGTAGAAGTGCCCCCCCCCCCCCCCCCCCGCTCCCTTCGGCGCTGGCTTCCCGCTTCCTTGCTTGCGCGTGGGAAAGATAAGAGACCGTGCGGTCGAGCGACGAGCGCGGTTGTTGGCAAAGTAGAAGTGCCCCCCCCCACCCCCCCCGCTCCCTCCGGCGCTGGCTTCCCGCTTCGTTGCTTGCGCGTGGGAGATTGAGTGCGTTCGCTCTCCGTGATAGCGCGCGTCCCCGCACGCTTCCGCTCGGAAAAAAAGAATGTAAAAAATTGGGTCGCCGTATTTGATATTATTTTCAGTTATCACACACGTGTGATAACGAACCGTTCTAGCGTATACCATTTTGGGGGGAATTCGGGCACAGGAACTCACAAAGTATGAAGAAGGGAAGACCCTTCCCGCCTCGTCTTCTTCATTTTATTAGCTGAACATTTATATTGCCATAGCAAGGCACGACCATAAATTTCAACTTACTGTTTTCGTCGGTGTTGCCCCTTCTCTCCGAGATGAGGTCCTAAATTCGACGGTCGACTTTTGCACAATAATGCTAGACTTGTGTTGTACTTGCTCAGGTGCTTATTCTTCTGGTGATCCCTTTACTGACTTCTACTGTACTAAGGTGTTTTATCTTCAATGCAAAAAAAAAAAGGCAAGGTGGACTTCTTTAGGGCCAGCCATCCCGAAATCCCTAATACGGTATTCAGGCAAAAACACTGAACAAAAGATGTCTCAACACGCACTAGGATACACAATCACAAGACACAAGCACTCAAACGTTGCCACTATGTACGCTTGTTAGCACCGATAGCTTAGTCCAATACCTAGGACAGTCATCCATCACAATAGTTTCTCTACCTTATGTAAACCTAAAATGAACATGACAAAACAAAAACAACATTCTTGAGCCACATTTAGAGTAAAAATTTTATTTATTTGGTCATGTGTGTTAACTGAAACACTATATCTGCGAGAAACCAAGATGTCATGCTGCGCGAAGTGTCCTGACAGTTCTTGATCTCAAAACGCACAGTTAGACTTTACCATTTGCTCAGAATAATAATAATAATACGTAAACAAATTGTGTGCGACAAGACTAAGAACGTTTGCTTGCGTCTATACATTCTTTGCAGTCCTTCTGGTTTAGTGCCTTCGATTGCTCCGTGCTGTACTGGAGTTCTCCGAAGTGGATAGTAATGCAGGCGCAGAAAACGGCGCGGACTGCAAGCGCCACATACGATGTCACTGGCGGTGTTTACAACAAGCTGTCGCCATAACGAACTCTCGGACAACGCGACCAAGAAAGAGTACAGGCATGCGAGAACGAGACATAGCTTTTGTCGTAGTCATTTTGCAATCGGTCTCCCTCTGCTTTTATCCTGTTCCGCAGAAAACAAGCACCTCTCCAGAGGCCAGAGGAGTAATAACATTTTCACTTCAATTATTGCTTACTGTACGCTGTAGTCGCTGCATACTGATATTATTTGGAAAAAACAGAAGAACAGAATAAAAATAAAAATAAAAAAAATAAAAAATAAAAACGAAGCAGTATTGACGCACCAAATTGTGTGATTCACTGACAGCGAACGCACGACACTTATTTTATTACAAAAGCCGCGTCTCTGGGAATTACAAATGCAAGAAGAATGTTCCAAGTGAACTCCGTGTCCGTGTTTATTCAACAAGGAATAAAATAGATAGAAAGTTATCTGGTGCGTTTCCGATGCCGCATTGCCCCTGCGAGCACATTCTCACCATGTGTTTCGAGTTCTCTCGCCCCCTCTCACGCCTCTGAGGTCATAATGCTTGGGAATAAAACTGAGTTCTGCTTTTACAATAAATCCTTGAGCCCCTGAATATACATCCCCCTTTACTACTATTCCATCACATCTCTGCTAGAGTAGTCATGGCAAATAAATTTAAAAAAAAAACGACCACGAACGCAATTATTTGCCGCGGCTTCATGAATATGCATGGACAACATTTGTCGATGCAGTAAGCCTTCGAACACCTTATTTAGTTATTTTACTATTATAGGCCTAACGTGATCAGCATTAAGTTCTGAGGAAGCCGCAGCTTCAGCAAGGAGTTCTGAGGAAGCCGAAAGCAACTCTGTGCAGATTTGACACCATCTGTTTCCGAAAGAACCAAAGGCGCAAGTTTTATTATTCCTGGCCAACGTCTAATACGAACAAAAATTACGTCAACTTGGCCTGAATTTATCCTGAAGTTACAATTTGTCAATAGATTTTCTATAAGAACACCATCCGGCTCGTAGATGTGAGGTTAACCTTCTTTTTATTATTATTCCAGCTTTAATATTTATTAGCATGTGCCCTAATCGCCGAAGGTTAACTTTTTCCATTTTTTTTCCTTGATTCAGGGTCAATAGAGAAAGGTATGGGTTAGCATTGGTGGGGCATCAGCTTGCGTCTCGAATGAACGCCCACAGCAGCTCTGCTTCACGACTTTAACATCTTTCGGCATTTTGGGATGCCACTGACTGATTGATGGATTGAATCGGATGTGATTAGAAATTTTCGCAACTATTATCTCGGGGCTAATCTACAAGCATTAAATTAAAAATGCAAATTTATCTGCTACCAGACGGGAGCTCTGTAGTGCGACGACTTCAAGCACATCGACAATGGCAGCACTGTTGAAAATGAACATCCCGTATGATACACGCCCAACCATATGCTAGCAGAACAACCTGAACTGTGCTGTCGTGTGCAACGCCTGGTTGATGGAATTAAACATTAACAATACATTTTTATGCGAATCACAAATAATAAGTGCCAACAAAAAATCACTTGATTGAAGTCGACGTATATAAATACTTGCTGTATCACACTCACTAATCGACTGCCATGGGCTAGCAATATTGACAACGTTTTTGTCGTCTGTTTCCAGAAAACACGGATTTTTAGGCCCAAATTAAGGAACGCACCATCCCAGAACCAACTTCTTGCCTACAACACTTCTATTTGACCAAATCTAGAATACGCATGCGTGGCCTGAGACACGTATTTTAAGAAAGATTTTTATAAGCTGGGAATGGCCCAAATGAGAGCTGCACCATTTATTTATAACGCCTATCACAATCTTGAATCGCAATCATCCCTGATCGATAATAATAATATTCCAGTTTTAAAATGACACAGATATATCACCAGGCTTAAGTATCTTTTCTTGCTTCATACGCCGGCAGTTTAACAAAAATCATAAAAAGTGTTTTTCCTACTTTGTCGCAGCAGACCCGACATAGTCATAATCATGACCTGGAACCATACTTCGCACGTACTAACCATTTCAAATAATTATTTTTTCCGCAAATCATCAGCGAATGATTCCCAATCCCTTCAGATACTTTTTTACAACGTAAATTCTTGATTTAGAAAAACACCTGCATGATTTTGTGTGTAAACGTCCTGGTATAGATAACGTAATACCCTTGTACGCACACCATGACAGCTCTTAATGTGCGCGTTGTGCTGGCTTTTTGTACGCATTAGGCTGGATTTGTAGATTTGTGAAATTTTTGCTTCCAACTTTTTAAATCAGGTTTGTTTGTCTAGGTTTTTATTTGTTGCTGTGAAGGTTGTACAACTTTGCTCACTATGTTTTGTTTTCGCCACTCCTTAGTATTCCGACTGTAGTATGTGATAAAAAAATATCGCTTTGCCCGACAAGCCTAGCGAAGTGTTTCAAGAGAAGCACCATTGGAATATAATCCGAAGAAGTGACCCGAGTGACGTGCAAGTTTCTCATGGTGCTCCCGTCACACCCGTTAACCTATAGCTGCTACCTTCTTTCTGCTGAAACGGTAGCGTATACCTTAATCGTAGTCTCCCAGTGCAGCGTACCACTTCTCGGAAAGGCTGCCAAAATGCGATTCTTTGTTGTGCCAGTTCTTTCTGAAACATAGCATATTTCACTACCTTTCTTATAGAGCTTCAATTACCGGCGAGCTCTTCTCTTTCGTCATTTATTCCTCCCAAAAGTAAGATTATGCGGAATTGAACCGAACCATAAATGTTTGCCCTGAACCAGTGAGAACAGAAACCGGAACTCTTTCTATTCTAGGCCAGTGTGGTGTCTAGATTTGCCTATTAATCTCGTATAAACAGTCATGGAGGAAATATGTGCTTGCCTCGTTCGAATAATCTGAAGATCTTCGATACTGAAGCACAGTAAAAGCAAGAGGCGCTTGCGCCTGCAGCGCGATGTGCTCAAATACGGGAGCAAACTCGTATGATCGCGGTGCTCCGTTCCCGAGAGGTTTCCAGGAATTTTCTATTCATACAGCTCCCATAACAATACCATGTTATTCGATAGTGGGGTGTCAGAATGCATTTCAGTATTTAGAAAGTTAAAAGCACGCTTCGGGCTCCATTTTACGACAACTCTTGTTTCTTTGTTTCCAGCGTGCATGATTTGGACCGTTCTTATGTCGTGGATTTTTCTGCTCAAGCAGCGTGTGCGTGCGTAGTCTATGAGAACAAGTGTAAAAGATGAGCTCTCTGTGATTTTGGGGGCCCTAGTTATTGAGAAAAGACAAAACTGCGTCGGTGTTGCGTTGCTCATTTTTGCTGGGCGACGTGCATTCTTGGTAAAGTACGTAAGAACGTGAGGTACGTACGTATAGTTTAGCAAAGTAAAGTAACGCATACGGCATTCAGAGTATCTGATGCGGAGATTAAACTAGAGGCTCGGGCAGTTGAGTCGATTCCTTCAGAATTGATACGTAACTGAATGTAATCGCTGCTGATGTTATTGTAGGTACGTAATACAAAGGGCGAGCACACATAAAACAACAAGTTTGCCTCATCCCTCGGACCAGTTATTCACATTTGAACTGAAGTAATATGTTTTTCTAAAATGTGCTACCGCTCTTCTAAAGCAGTGTCTGAGCAAGAACATGACCTGAAATGGGGGACATAAGGCGCACGAGACGCCTGGCGCCCTCACTTGCTTGTTGTCCGCTCGGTGCTGGGCATCACAATTTTCATCGTAGTTCGAAAAATCTATCTCTCTAGAAAACGCAGTTAATTGCTAGAATTTATCAGTTACATCCTAATCACTAACACCGTTTCTTATAGAGATTCAATTTTTTAAAATCTAACGTGAATTTCTGTGGTGCAATGCCGAGTGGACAGCCACCGAGGGAGGGCGCAAGGCACCTCACGCGCCTTCTGTCTGGAATTGCTTGGGATGCAGAGACATGCAGTAGTAAACGGCAGTAAAACATTTGTATATCAGTACTGCCTTTGACCTTTCAATGTCTTTTCTTGCTGCTTCGCCCTCCCTCAGTGTAGGGTGGTGGTTCAGGTTCAAAGTGATTAGCATCCATACCTTTCCTTCTCTTTCTTCCGCTCTCTTACAATATCCCACGTTACTAGGGCAGACGAATTCACAGACACATAACAGCGTAAGCGACTCCCAAAAAATCTTGGCAACCAGTAAAGTCTTCGCATTGTAATGCTTTAAGTTCGCCGCACCCATCAGAGGGTCTCACAAAGCTATCAAGGATACAAATGGACAACCAGGATTCTTTCTAGTTTTCTTCTTGATGATGATTCAGAAAGGCGTGAATGTGCTGAGCTTCTTCCTGATATGCTTCAAAGTGACAGAAGTATTACCCGCATCAATAGGTAGTGATTGAAGGCAGTATAAACGTGCAGACGAAGAATAGCGCAATACACAAGGGACAAGAAAGAATGACGACTCGAGCGCTGAACTTGGTGAGGTTTATTGACAGAAACATGAATATATGACCCGCCATGATTGCTTAGTAGCTATGGTGTTGGGCTGCTCAGCACGAGGTCGAGGGATCAAATCCCAGGCCATGGCGGCCGCACTTCGATTGGGGTGAAATGCGAAACCACCGTGTACTTAGATTTAGGTGCACGTTAAAGAACCCCAGGTGGTCCAAATTACTCCGGAGTCCTCCACTGCGGCGTGCCGCATAAACAGATCATGGTTATGACACGTAAAACCCCATAATGTTTTTATTGTGAAAATATGTCTCATCGAACACAACACACGTAAAAGAAGAAAAAGACTAGCGGCCAAGTAGTGAATCTTTAGCATGTCCAGCTTCACTGACGGCATCGCAACACGCATGTCACCAGACTTGTGAATAAAGAAACCTTCGATGATCTCCCGTGGAGTCTTATCTTCGTGCCTCGAGAAGACCTTCGTATCTGACAACAATCGCTTGCATTTGCATTATTTTCAATGTAAGGAAAAAAATTAGACGATGGCTCGACTTTGAACGAAGGTCCTTGGTTGACTAAGCGGTTATTTAAATATCGTCCGGTCTAGCCGATGTACCGCTTCCCGCAGGACGGGCGAATATGATACATCCCACCTTTCCCAAACACGACCAACCTGTCATGGTGCTTAACTTTGCATTCATGACACTCTTGCGCGGCTCCTTCAGCCTTTTCACTGCTGCGCAGATGCGGCCCAACTTATTTATTGCCGAAAAGACGAATTTAGATTTGCGCCGTACCACGTTCCTACCTTTTTCATGTGGTGTGATATTGTGTGCAGGTATGGAGGAGTAATTACGGACGTTTCATTAGCGTTTCAAGCTATCCAGAAATTAGAAGCGATGGGTGTCATTACAAGGGAGACCATCGGCAATGAAAAGCCAGCAATTAGTATTTCATACTTGCTGGTGTTCTTTTTTACAATCGTACACGAAGTGACCCAGCAAGAGCGTTTTCCTAAACCGGACATGAACTTATCAGTGGGAGCTATTCTTGGTCGAATTTATAGCACCAATCTCTTACGCCATCCCGAATAAAATTGTCAGCTATACTCAACGAATACAAGAAAAACAAATGGTGACCACTTTAGCCAAGCCTGACTTATTACGCATTGATATGTATAAGGCAGGGGTCGTGCCCTTTGAAGTGGCAGTTGCCAGTCTACTTATTTCCTTCTTTTCCTCTCTGTCAATTTGTGCATATGTTTTCATTGAAAAAAAAATTATGCAGGTCCAACGAACATGTTTGAATATATGTGGCGGGTAGCTTTAATGAAGCGGGTAAATAAACGCTTTACACTATACCGGCGATGCGTACAATGGTGTTAAGTTTCATCCAATATGCAACGTGAACTCCCAAGCAATTTTTATGTTAATAATGTGATTAGCATTCTTAGGATACTTCACGCATTTGCAGGATGTATTTAACCTCTTTCCCGAAAACGTCTGTAATAGGGTAGTTTACGGTCTAATGGGAAGAACACTGGGCTGCTGTGCTGAGCCAACCATGTTCGAAACCACGCGTTGCACCATTATTATTATGTGACATGTGATATGTGCCGCCGTTCAGTACAGCAGCGATGTCTAACCCAGGAGGAGGGTCGGCGTAGTAGCAAGCTTGAATGAAACCAAAACCTTCTATTCACTCACATCTTCTTTCACGAGGGAAAAGAGAACTGCCGGTGAAATGCAGTTGGCTGCCGAGGTGGGCGATGCAAGAGCCCAAGAAGCCTCATTTGAATAATTGAGAATTAGCGAGCACAGGCCATAGTTCAGCGGCGCGGCAGCGAGATCAGACTTATACGTAGATATGCGCGGCGCGCTGTTTTGCTTCCGGGATCACGTGGCACGGGTTTCTTTTCGTTTTGTTTTCTTTGCGCAGCTTCACGCATCAAGAAGTTTGTGAATACGACAAAGTTAAAGTTCTCTACAAATACATGCAAATTAGTTCTTAACTGTATAGAACCGTAGGAGAGTTGCGCGTGCTTGACGCTCGGTCCTCTATGGTAGCCACGTTTTCCTTCTCGTACAAGTTCTCTAAATAAAAACAAAAAGATGTATTTGTAGAGAAATTATGGCAAGGAGCGTCAACGTGAAGTAAATTACAGTGCAATTGGGAAGTACACGCATTACGTTTCTTCGGCAAAAGGTGACCAAAACGTTTCTTACGACAAGGCTTCATCGATTTTTTGTCTGCCACATTCGTTGTCTCCTTTGCCGCGCGTCTAAGATAAATCAAGCACATAGGATCAGAATATGATTAGGACACACAACTTTCAACTGCAGTCCGAGCAACAATATACAGATTCCGTAAATTTAAGCTTTTTTGCGTGGTATTGCTGGGTGAAAACCACTGCCTCCTTAGAACAAAGCATGCTGAATAAAGCTCCAGAGTTGCTTGTTGACTCGTTCACAGTTTGACTAGAGAAGACGGTGTGAATAAAGAATAAAGTTTTTCTTCTTTGATGGTGCATACCTACTGCGGGGGATTGACGAAGATTCGGATGTTTCGGACTGAAGGTAGGTTATTACTTAAATCAGCAAAGATGTTTTGGAAGAAATGAATGAAAAAATCACCAGCCCTTCCCCTGTCGAGAAAATGGGGGTAAGCGAAGCTTGTCCTGTGTGTATCTGACCTTCCTGGTGATTTTCTTGCTCTCGTTCACTCTCTCTTCTTTTCTCTCTCTTTTCTCTCTCTTTCTCTCTCTTTCTCTCTCTCTTACTATCTTTCTTTTTGTCCCTGGTATGTGCCATTGAGCTTGGACCCTTTCTGCACTACGACCAGGATTGGCCTACTTTTCAGCATGACACCACCACCACCGCCGACACTTGCGAGCCTATATAAAGCTTCGCTATAAAAATGGAGCATTTTAACCGAAGCTGTCTGTGGCAGGATATGGCGTTTTTCGGCGTCCGCGCGGAAAGACCATCATCATCAGCAATGGCTCGAGCGTCGTTGTCTTCTTCCACAGCTCGCTCATTGGCCCCCCTCGGCGCAAACGCGCGAACGCGCTCGTGCCACTGCTCACGCGTTCGTCATCGTCTTCTTACACAGCTGGCTCCGTTGCCGCTCACCATTCCAGCGTAGAATTTCACTTCTGTCGTCGTAATGGGGAGGGGGGCGTGTTTACTGGGGGTATGAGCCATTCATTGTCTTACGTGACGGACAGATTTAATAACAGAGGTTATATGCGAATGTGTGTGTGTACCTACCGTCACGATGACCACCGATCAGGGACCATAAATATGATCGTACCTTTGTTCAAAATTATGTGTCGCCTCTGTGTCGTGCGCTAAACAGCTTGGCTGGTGATCCACCTTCACACAGTGGAATGGGTCATGATTTTTTTTTCAATATTTTTTTTATGGCTGCCCTGTTAATGCGATGTAAATGGTGAAAAACGTTATAAGCCAGTTTCACAGTTATCTGAAAGAAAAAAAACGTAATTCACTCACGAAATTTTATTTTGAAGAAAATAATGTGGGTATTGTTAGGGGCGATATGCAGGCCAAATTTGAAGTGTGTGTTCATTAGGCGTTCAACAAAAATTGCTAAACTCTCGTTTTCCGCCCCTTCAGAGGCATTGTATGAAACGCTTAATATGTTTCTCCGCGTTCCTGGGAGGATCAAAAACACGAGATAACTGCCATAAACTTTGATAATGGCGGCTCGCATGCCATCTGGGCCGCAGGACAAAGGTAGCCGCAGGCGTTTAAAGCATTCACTTCTCTGATTATCGTCAGAGTATCGAGCTAGAAGTTCCAACAGAAGAGCGTGGCAGGTGGACAGTGCTGTCATGTGACGCTTTATATATTGAGAAATGAACAGTGAAAAAACCAGCGACTGCTTGCAATTCTCCACCACAGGAGTCGAACAGACGGATTCGATCTCCTCATTTGCTGGAGCGCATAAGAAAGTGTCTCCGAAAATTCGCTGACCGTTTAGATGCATGTTCTGCAATGACTTGCGATCCGGCTTATACAGGTTGTTACAGTTGGACCACTATAGGCGGAATTATCCTGTTCATTTGTTAGGTTCGGGACCTCTGGCGTTTCTGTGGGCCCGTTTATTACGCTTCAAAGCAGTTCTAGGTTTCACAGAGAACAATTGTGAAACTTAATACATCGTTTGGGCTTGTAGTCGGGTATGCAGTCACGCATGCCATTCAGAACAATCTCGGTAATCCCATGGACCTGTTCTACGCCGTCGCATATACTAGTCAGGAGAGAGAGGAGTTAAAAGCCAGGAAATCTAACGACGAGCAGCATTTCCTCGCTTTGTAATTATTGTAGTGTAAATAGTGTAGTTCCTCCACTGAATACCAGATGCGTTAAAGTCACGAAGAATAAGTAGTCGTTACACTAAATGCGTGGTCACATGTTCAATAGATGTGGTGACCTCAACTAACATGGCAGGAGTGAAGTTAAGTGGTACCAATAAAAAGGTCCGAATAATTGTTTTTGACAACGCGCCGGGGTTATTTAATGATAATGTTTATTCTGTGTATTTAATTTACAGCGTTTGTAAAAAATTACTTATTTAAGAATTCCAGTGTTATACTGCTGCCATACGCAGTGTTTCGAGGAGTCCCAAAACAACTTTACAGGACACCAAGTTCAAATTTGGTGACAATGTGGGTAATGTTAAGTCCAATATGTGGAGAAACTTTCATGTTCCTGGCTTAATCAGAAACGGGGCAAATAATATACTGAGCCCTCGTTTTCTCTCTATTGTAATGTGTTATGCGAAGTTCGTGGAAGGTTTTACATGGTGCCCTCAGTGAAATAAAGAAGATACCTGATTTACATTTGGCGACAACAAACGGCATGTTTGAGTAATCTGCTGGCAAAGTTCAAAGTGTGTGGGTTAATTGCGGCTTTTGCAATAAAAAAAACATGTTCAAGTGCTCTAGCGCAATACGACTATGTTTTCGAGTGGTGTATAATTTAACCCACTGCCCTGACATGTCCTGAAAGAAGTCTGCGCTATCCCAAATTCATATTTTGTACAAATGTGGGCCTATTTTAGGTGCAGCGTGTTGCGAAGCCTGGACATTTCTGGCTTAATCAGGAGTGGTGCAAATAATTACTGAACTCTCGTTTTTTATAGAATATGCGTTATACGATGTTCGTAGTAGGTATCCTCGGTGTCCTCTGTGAACTAAACACGGTACCTTACTTGTATTTATTTAAAATTAGGGGCAGGTTATGGGTAATATGTAGGCGAAGTTCAAAGTGTGTGTACCTTAGGCGAAGTTCAAAGTGTGTGTGCCTTAGCAGTACACTATGTACTCAAGCAATCCGGAGTGCTCTAAGTTTGTTTTACGAGTAAGGCAGTTATCTCGTTGCCCTGAGATAACTATGAACGCAACTGAGATTAAAATTAGCAAAAAATTGGGTGGAAAAGGTATTATGGCGAATGTTCTGGCGAATTTTAGTGTGCGGATAAATTACTGCTATTGGAAAACTTTCTCAAGAAATGCTTGAACGTGTCATAGTGTTACGTGTAGCTGATCCCCAAGGCCATTTCCAATTTATTTACACGGGAAGCCAACGGAGGTCAAGATTACGACGCTATATCAAGCGGGCACGTCGTCTTCTTCCTCTTCAGTGGAGCCACATTGTGGAGACTGTTTAGTATCATCACGCCCGGCAGTAGAAGCACCGTCCCGGTGCTGAAGCTACACATTTGCGGGGAAAGTTGTGTGATGTGGCTTTCGTCGCGCTACGTGAACGATGTCACTTGCAGCTGACGCCGACGTTGAGGGGTCGGCAGGGATGATTTCATATGTGACAGCTTCTCTTATAGGAGATCCCAGCTCGAGATGTCCTCTTCGTGAGTGTGGAAGCACGCCCGTGGAGTTCCGTCGCGGTAGAAAAGAACGTTCAAGTTCAAGTTTATTTTTCTTCTAGTACAGACTAGAAACGTAATAGAAGCATAATAGTCGGATCCCACCTGTGACAGGTGCTGACACGTTCGTACAAGTGAAGCTAGTCATCAACATCAGCACTGCCGACTCCGGTGAAAACACCAGGATCCCGAGGGGGGAAACGGTGACGTAGGTCGGGGCTGCAGGCGTAGATGCTTGCGTAGATGAAGTGCCGCCAGCAGGAGCCGAAGTTGCATTGTCGCCGTTGCGACCACTGCGAAGCTCCATGGCGAGTACGGGGGACGTCCACCTCCACCAAGTAATGTTACGTGTAGCTGATTCCCCAGGCTATTTACAATTTATTTACACGGGAAGCCAACGGAGGTCAACATGGCGACGCTATATCAAGCGGGCACACGTCGTCTTCCTCCTCTTCAATATGCGGGCAAGGTTTCGATCGGGCCAGACATATAAGGGCGGCGTTTTGAAATATCTGATGTAATTACAAGCAACTGAAATTCTCATTGAAATCATTCAAACGAAAAAAGTTCGATGAAACTTGCGACATTATTCTGCAACATCGCACAAACCTAGTTTCCATTTCTCTTTTATTTTTTGTTTTAATTGATGTCGTGGATACGATTGCTTTCCAACCCACGCCGCCTCGCTAGGACCGAATGTCCGTTAGGTGCGCGCCGGCAACACTTGCTCCGTTATTTCGAGGAAGCTGCCGCCACCGGGATCAATTTCCAACCGTTGAGATTGATAAAAAGGGCACGATAGAAGCGGTAGATCGAGGCGCATAGCGAGGCAATTTCATTTCAGAGGGTTTCTTACCTATCGTTCTGGTGTCCAATTACACATTTTCTTTTACAGTGAAGCTGCGTATTGCTAGGGTTCCATGCAGTTTTTGTGTTTGTGCGTCAACAATAAAAAGATAAGCGTGGGGTGATCCCGGAGATAGTGTTATTTGCTAATAATAATAATAATAATAATAATAATAATAATAATAATAATAATAATAATAATAATAATAATAATAATAATAATAATAATAATAATATTAATAATAATAATAATAATAATAATAATAATAATAATAATAATAATAATAATAATAATAATAATAATAATAATAATAATAGCAAATGAAATATACAAATCAAGATACATTGTTTCAAGTCTACGGATACACTGGAATCGTTTGTGAACAGCACATGGACTGACGAGCAGGAGGCGTTGCCATATGCGCAAAGCACGAAATGTATGTACAACCATACACCCTTCACTCGCAAGAGGGCAACGCCACTGACTGTGGGGATGCCTGTGCCGTACAAACGAAAGACGGAATTACGATATCCACTGTGTATATGTCTCCAGGCACACCCGAGTGTGATATCAAGAAGTTCAAGACCACGCACCTTGCAAGGGTTAGCCATGATGACGTCGTTGGCCACACAGGTTAGCCCTGTGATCATCGTTGGAGACGTCAAGGTGGACATTTCAAAACCAGACAAATTGTTCACTCAGTTTGTGCTAGAAGCGTTTGTTTTCGAGTGTCACACCAATCCAACTTACTCAACAACGGTCGTGTATTGCTTTGTCCAATTTAACTTTGGCCAAGAATTTGTCTAAGGTTGTAACCGAACCAACCAGCGTATATCGCAGTAATCACAAAGCTATCGTCACTACCATTACCAAATGATGAAAATAAACAATTTTGCCCTTGTGTAACCCTCAATAAAGTTATTACCATCCACCATTGTGTAACCCTCTGTGATGTGCTACAGCTTTGCTGGTCATCCACCTACACAGAGTCGAATGGCTCCTCCATTTTTTGAGTGGTTAATATAATTTGACGGAATGTATTATCTAGCCACGAATATTATATCTAGCCACGAGAAGCTATCAGAAGCCACAACCTGTATTACATCGAGCTGGTGTGAGAATATCAAGCAGGAGATGGCACTTGTTTTTCGCCTACTGCGAGTCTGGCCTTGACTGGCAGGCTGAACCCTTCTGTTGCAACGTCGCTTCCACTGCCACCCCCATGAACACCACAACCACAACCGAGGCACAGAGAGAAAAGACGTACAAAACAGCCAAAGAACTTATAAATGAATTGTTGCGTAGTCGAGCTCCGTGTTAGCAAATAGAATATGGAAGAAAGTAAAAAGCGGCGCCGGCGCTATTCCCCGAGAGCTCATTAGCCGCGAAGCCTTGTTTTCGCCTCTTGCGTGCATTTCTGTCGGTCGAACCTCAGCTTGCGTCACTCACATCTTTATCCCCATCGTGACCAGACACAATGATCGGAGTTTTCCCACGTTGCTCGAGGAGTTGTTAACGCAAGGCGTGATGTCATTAGACGTTCCCACTGAACGACGTTCAAACTTTCGCCACGTTTGTTTGCTTTTGTTTCGACGCAGCCCATCAGCCTGAACCTGACGAGACGCCAGACAAAGACGCTATAAATTGAAGATGTATCGTGAGTGATTTTCTGTCTTTTATAGGTTCGCTTGCCTTCGCTATTTTCTTTTTGTTTCATCGGGGGCCACTTCAAGCAGCAGTAATCCACCAATTCACTCGAGTTTTATAGCGGTCATCGGAGTTACCAGGTAAAGTTTATGAACCCAAGTGAACATTTTAGGACAAAATAAAGGCACAAACACGCCAGATGTACCAAATTGCGAAACATCTTATGTAAGCGGTCTTCACGAATGGGCGATATTAAAAAAAATTATGGGGTTTTACGTGCCCAAATCACGATCTGATTATGAGGCACGCCGCAGTGGGGGACTCCGGAAATTTGGACCACCTGGGGTTCTTTAACGTGCACCTAAATCTAAGTACACGGGTGTTTTTGCATTTTGCCCCCATCGAAATGCGGCCGCCGTGGCTGGGATTCGATGCCACGACCTAGTGCTCAGCAGCCCAACACCATAGCCACTGAGCAACCACGGCGGGTTGGCGATATTCGCGTGCAGACCAATACGTTACCCAACTGGCCATAACTAGAAGACTCAAGGCGCTGACAAATCAATGGTGGCACTTAGGTCACTTAAGCATTTATTTGTTCCACTAATTTTGATAACTGTGCCATTACTCGCAAGCGGTAATACCATAACGTATTTGTCATATTTAACACAATGAAAGCGAATACCAGTACACTGCGCTATGGCCGATGCTAGCATGAGGGTGCCGTATATTATAGCCTGCTACTATAGTTAAACGCTTCTTCCATGAATAAAACATTTCTTTATGTGAAATGAATAACTGGTCATGTTAAACGTTTGTGCTAGTTATTAGTGTAATCAATACAAATGCACAAAAGGAATTCTGCTTGGGCAACTTGGTGGGGTTGGCCAAAAATTTTATCCGCCTCAAAAGGAGACATACAACACGCACAAAGAGCCAACTATCAACTGATTTAATGATTCGTAGCACAGAAAAAAGGGTGTTATTTTCCCGACATATGTTCTGTTGTTGCGCCCTACTTGTTGTAGTATTTATGTATACTACTATCGCTGTGGCGCTGTGACATATCTGCCTCTTGCATGTGTGGCGCGTGCGCAGAAATTGTGCCCTATGTTGTTTCCTTTGAATCATTATGTTGTTTGGTAGATGACGGTTTGTGTTTGTGTGTCCTTGTGCGTTCACATTTTGTACGAAAAAAAAACATTAAGGAGATGTATGCAAAAATGCGAGATAAAAAACATGTATAGCATACCTGATTAAATAAAGCAGGCGCGGTTACTATTTGGAACCGCCCCGTTTCAAGGGGGATGCATTAAATCATCATCATCATCGTCCTTCTTTTGCATGTCTTCTTTTGCGCCCCAAAAGAACGTTTAGTAACAGAAAAACAATACTTTTCGTCTTGCTGCCGACGGCGCAATGTAATGTGGCTGTAGCGGCGACGATGACGGCACGACTCCTGTTGTGACATCACGGTTCAACTGTAGCGTATCAGCTTGCTGTTATCGAATCCTCGGTGCGGACGAGTTTTCTGGCTTGGTGATGACGACGACGACAACTGTGCTTGCGAGGGAGGCCGTTAAAAGTTATTTAACTATCATTAAAATCTACTTATCACTCTGAATGTGTTCATTTATCCACGCACACGGGAATACATGTTGAAAACACGGTTCCCTTGCGAAGGAAGCTACTATGAATGACCATTCAAAAAGACCCCAACAATATAAACACATACAGGAAGTGCTTTACCGCGAACAACATCGGTGAGCTAGCAAAGCGATACGTCATGGTCTTTCGTCCATCCATCCATCTGTCAGTTCGGGACCAGATAAACTGTTATCAAAAAGCAAGAACTACAATTTCTTTCTCAAGAAACAAAGACTCAACCTTAGGATTTCTGAGAGTTTTTTTTTTTAATTACCTGAACATGTGAAAATTTTTTAGCATCTTGGATGTCATTCTAATGTACCCGCAGTGTGGTTCGGGAGCAAAATTCAAAAGGGGAACTGCGCCCTTAATTTTTTCGGCTATAACAACCGATCCTTTTCTTTCAAATAAATATAGATCAGGCTTTAAAAATATACCTCGCCAGAGAGAGATAGAGAGAGAAATCAAGGAGAGGAAAGGTAGGGAGGTCAACCAGGCGAGCGTCTATAGTTTGCTACCCTACACAAGGGGTAAGAAATAGGGCGTAATACCAAAAGGAAAAGAGGGAGCACTAAGTGCATGTGGGAGGATGCACAGTAGTGGTCACTCAGGCCGGTGCAACTTCAAGAACTGTACTAGTGCCCACATGACAGATCTGCTTTCGCGCCGAAGCTGGTCTTAATTTCGTCCCTCCAATAGCTAAATCAATTACAGGGGGTGTACATTGATATCGCTTGTCTCATTTGCGTAAAAATTATTTTATAAAGATTTGATGCCATTGAAAGTAGACGAGATGTAAACAGAATCTCGATAAAGCGGAGCAATAATTCAGAAAACAACACTGCACTTTGAGATTGTGCGCTGGCTGGCGGCTGATGTAATCTATTCTCGAGTTCTCTGCTGTACTAATGAAAATCACCTTTATAAGACGCAACTTGCACACTTTCCCAATTATCACTCGTAGGAGTTTATATGTAACACTCGATCGCACACAACTTGCATTTGTTGCGTCGATTTAGTCTCCACGCAAACACTATATAATCTGCTTGCTAGATTGAATCCAGAATAGGGGAGGTAAATTTTTTTTCTGATGTAGAACAATTACAATAAGTAATCTTATCGCCACGCAACTGTTTACTTAGATCCGCCCGATTTCCATCACTCCGTCGCACCTATACCATTTTTTATCTATAAGTAATTTTATGACACCATTACTCGTTCATTTCCACTCATAGAAAACTTTTACTACTTGCAAGGCGTTTTTGCAAGCAATCGGCTCAACTCACTGGACGCCTTCCTATACGTGGCATGGAGCGCGATCGTTATTCAGAAGCGGGCGATCGAAGCCCGTTGGGGAGTTCTGTAAACTAGGTCTCCATTGTTTGCACGGGTGCAATCACTGCATGCGCATTTGTGTACTTTCCGATTAGAGAGGCGCAGAGCCAGCGCGCTATATAACGCTAGATGATGACGTTCTCTGTGTGCGCGATAAATACTCCTTGGTTCATCGTCATGGTGCTCAATAAACTAGAGACGAAGTGCTTCTGCGAAAACTGGCGCAGCCTCCACTTCGGCTGTGCTTGCGGTACTTTGTTATCGCCCCACATAATTTGTCGCTTGTTTTGCAGCCCAGTGTTATTTTTATTTTATTTCTGTCCTTGCAGCGCAGCAAAGATATTGAGCCATAGCTCTATCGCAAATGTTGTGCCGCTGAAAATAGGAGACCTTTATCAAATTTGAATTGCACTAATATCCTAGTCTGATATACTTTGTGCTTCAGCGAAAACTTAAAGGAATTATAATACGGAGCATATTAGAGATTAGAAGATGATATTTTTTGCGACACGTTATTTGCGGTGGCGGACGTTAAGATATACGCGTTATTCCCACTAATCGATGAACTAATTATGGCAAATCAGTTCTGCGGAAATCTTCAATATGTGTTATGAAAATCTATTTTGCGGCGGTCGGCGACTTAGTTACACAAAATACGAAAAATTATCTGTCACCTTTAGTGTAGCACGAAACTACACAGGCAACATACCCAGGATTCTCAGAAAACCTTGTGCACGGTTAGCTCAGATGGTGTTGGTCGTTGAAAGGCGTTGGTCCCGCGTTCAACCTCAAGATCAGGGCAATATTTTCTTGAACTGGGAAGATGCTTTCTTCTCGGAGAAATTCGTAGGCGTTTTCTTTGTAGCTTCGTGCTGTTCTGATGCAGATGACAATTTTTGCCTCTCATAAACTTTAGGTGGGTACCGTGCTTATGCAGTAACTGGGGAACAAGAAGTAAGTAGGCGTAGAACGTGCAAGAAGTGGCCTATAAAAGCAAATGACCTGAAATTGACTAGACTCAGCTTTTGAAATAACAATTTTAGGCGACACGTTGTTATTGCAAAGTCAAAGATAGCCACACCGTAAGGACCCCTCATTTGGTAGACGGCCTCTGCCAGCACCATACACGTGTAATACATCTTCAATATTTGTGCCATGTGGATTATTACGTTCTCCGTAACACTTCAGCATTGCATTTTTTCATAAAATCGATATGTGTTGACCAGCAATACCGCCAGTAATTCGAAATTAGAATCGAAATGTCAGTAGGAAATAATAAAGAGCGAAAAACTGAACTAAACGACAGCTGTAAGGTAGCACAATAGCTAGCAGCATCTCAATGGAGAGAAGCAAAAAGAGAAGAATACAAGTGAAGCTTGTATCTTCGGAACCTCAAGCTAGCGGGCTCTTTTATTCATATGTAAGTAAAAAGTAAGTGTGTAATGAATAAGTAATTGTTAACGCAATAGTTGCCATGTCAGGATTCGGAATATGTGCCGCTGATTGATGTGTTAATAGGTGTTATTCTGTTCTATGTGCTTTTTATGCTTCTTGCGTTGTTCAATTCGTGATTAATAATAAAAATTCGCTACAACTCATGACACTTAAATTTGCAGAGTTTAAGTTCCAAGTATTATACGGGCAGTGAATGTGAAACGCTGCGAACAGTCTAGAACCTAGAGTCATGTGAATTATAAATTGGGACCGCATGTTGGCGGCAGCAACCTGCGGGCTTCGTGAACGTGAAAATTTTAAAAGCTCTGTACAGTGACAATAACTTTCCAACAAGTGCGACCAACCACACTATCTTCGGAGAGAGTGTTCGAGGAAAAAAAACATGAGGTTAAAAGTCAGAAAAGAAAGGGGTAAATTAAATA
This sequence comes from Dermacentor silvarum, assembly GCF_013339745.2. Taxonomy (NCBI): domain Eukaryota; kingdom Metazoa; phylum Arthropoda; class Arachnida; order Ixodida; family Ixodidae; genus Dermacentor; species Dermacentor silvarum. Next base: position 23,069,477 of record NC_051157.2, read on the forward strand.
GCACTTCTTCACGTTTTTCGTGCCTTTGGTATTTTATCAGCATATAATATTTATATTGCATTTTATAACTTTCGGCGGATTGAGTTTATATTGCACCTGCTTGCGCCGGTTCAGTAGAAGTCAATGTGCATCAGATGTTCATTAAAAAAACATCCGCTGATTTCTCTGCTTTTCTCACATTAAAATGTATTTTGCCTCTCTTGAATAGACAACTGTGTATTAGTGTTTTCTGCAGCCTCTCGGGGATATCAGTGTTTTAACAAGTGGATGGCTGAGTTTAGAAACTCGACAACGTGTCCTTTCCGGCAAAAATATTGTACATAGTTGCTAAGCTACTGTCCCCATTCCGACGTCGCTTCTCTTTGATATACAGCTTCAAATCGCCTCGTATTTAATCACGCACATCAAAGGCCCCTTCGCATTACTTATTTAAAGAACTGTCTGAAACCCCGTTAAGATAGAGTTAGCAGAAATTAGTAATAACCTTCACGTAACTGATAGACGACCGCAGATTTTCCTGAAGTGTCAATATTTATTAAGGCGAAAGCCTTAGATGTCTCAAGCATCGAATATTTGACTGTCCGTAAAATTCAGCGGCACCCAAATTCACAGCAACAAAATCGATGGGGCCTCCATTGATGGTTGAAACCACGACCTTTGGTGTTAAGGCAAAGTTGATTAAGGCACAGTTAATTGATATAGAATTCATTAAGGCACTCCAACCCACGACCTTTGGTGGGTGTCGAACCCTTGACATGAGGTAAGAATCGAACCCACGTCCTTTGGATTAAATTAAGGCGAAGGTAATTAAGGCACAGTGAATTAAGATACGAGTTAATTATGACACTCGAACCCAAGATATCGGGGAGTAGTACCCTCGACCTTTGATGGGAGAGAACAAGTAATAGGAAGTAACAGCGCATTCGAATGAGAATGTCAAGTAATTCAATGAATGTCTCGTGAGCACGCAGTCTTTCGCGGTCATCCTGTTTTGCGTATGCTTAATTTATTTATATATTTATTTAGGTTAGCCTCAGTACAGCGTCATGGTGAAGCCTATATGTATATACTGTAAGCATTTTCGTTAAATTTTCGTATTTAAATATTCGTAATTAGCTTTGTGTTCTGAATAGAAATGGTCCCGTCAAAGAAGCTACACCTAGTTTCTTAGTCATTACGTGTGAAATAATTGATAAAGCAATAGTGCTAGAATCGACAACGGAAAGCACATTTAATAAGCCCAAATCGAGTTCCTAGCACGCTCAGAAATTTTTGATGCAGCGAAGACAGCCTGTGAAATAGTACGGGTGAAGGCTTGAAACTGGCGGGTTCCGGAATTGATGTGTTAGCGTTGGTGCGCATTAATGCGAAAGTGCTTCATGTGGACGGTGGGGTGGCGCCGGGGAAAAGTTTTCATGTACATCGCAGGTGGTCGCATTTACCAAAGACTTATCCCCAAAGGACTGCGGGACATGTGTGGCTCCCCAATCGGCTGTTGATCTGAGTTAGTTGCTGAAACTGACAGAAAAGACAAGACAACTCGGCGCGTTGTCGGTAACTGAGCGTGCTGTATAGAGTTGTTTCTATTAAAGCTTCGACTGTACGCCAATATCTGGCCGCGGATCGGTGCTCATAATTCGTGTGAAGTGGGAAGTCGAGGTTTATGTATCGTTGATGCGAGTTGCAGCTTTTCATGGGCTCATGCACTTCCGGGAACGGCGCTTTATTTCCTTTGGAATTGAGCAAACGGCTTAGATGGCGCATTTTGCACTGACAGTAGTTTCTGGCTAAACATTCTGAATATCTTCTCTGAAATATGTAATAAAAATTCGTTTTTTTTTTGTGCGTGTCATATTTATCAGTAGTGGAGGAAACAAAAGTAAGCTCATATTTTTACATTTTTTTTGCCTTCCTCACGACTATAAGCACATAGACACGTTTATTCACCACAGCTACTAGCGTCCATCGGCGCCTGTGACATTCACGAGCAGGAGACGAATGCCTACCGTTTAATGTGGCCACAGGAAGCAAAGAGTAAAGATCACTGAAGTGGTGGCAAAGGCAGCTGACACAGGAATGACATGTCATTTTTCAAATGGTCGTTCGACAGCCACGTCGCGTCGGTGATAAAATGACTATCGCCTTAAAATTCTTCACGCCCCGTCTTTCCCCAGGCGTGGTTGGGCTTTCAGGAGGAGGCGATAAAATCAATGCTGCAACGCATGACTGCGGTGGCGCCCGCGCTCTGCATTGTATGGCTAATCCACAACTTTTCGATTGTCTGTCTGCCTGTCAGTTTACCTGCGACACTGCATGGTCGCCATCACCTCTCTTCTTCTCTCCCGTAAAACGCATGTCGAACAGCTTGTTGCTCTCCTTAATCTTTTTGCATCTCTCTCATCGTTGCAGCTTGCCACTTACCGCCTATGTAAACTCTGGGCCTGGCACCAACGCGGTCGGCTCTCCAGCGCCTTTTAACACCATCACAACTGAGCCGATTTTTGCGCACGGGGACTTATTTTCTCGCCTCGTAAACAGTAGACCATGGGCCGAATTCAAAAAGCATTACGTTCGTAAATGCTCTTGGCCACTGACCCGTCACCTGCGCTAATATCGAGCGTCTAGACTGGATGAACTTTTTTTTGCCCACAACAATTCTAGCGTGAGAAGCTTTCGTCAATGTCTTTCCAGAATTTACAGCGCGTGTAGTTGGCAACCATCGTTGGCCGGGAACTGCGGCAAACGGCGGGATTAACGGTCTATATAGCTCTCAGTGGGTTCTCGAGATTGAGTACGATTGCTCTAAATGCGCGGATGTGAGTAAAAACAAAAGAATATGGTCTAGATAAAGCTGCATAGTGTGATACATATTGTGCTGCGTGCACTACGATAATGGTCAAATTCAAGAGTTTGCTTTTGCCTTCAAGATGTTCCCACAATGAGACAAGAGCCCACAGTCATATTGTTACGGAAGAATAGGAGGAAAGAAAAGAAGAAGTTCGAGAGACACTGGCTGCTTCGTGTTGTTGCTGGTCAGCTATCTTGACCGCACTAACTCTACTTGTGTATATATTGTAAATACATCCAGCCTATACTCCCAACATCCCCGTAACATATTGGTGGAGGTGCTGGGTACCAAGACTGGAAACGGAGCTCCGCAGTGGACGTCGCATCACCGTCCCCACTATGACTGACGTTGAGCACGCAGGATCAACGTCGTTGCCGCCTTCAACGTCAACGTCACCGTCGCCAGCTACGTCGTCGTCCCCATCGGTTGTGGTTGTACAAGCCAAGGATCCCGGAACTTTCTGTGGGACCGATGGCGCCGACGTTGAAGAGTGGCTGGCTATGTATGAACGCGTGAGTGGAGTCAACAGATGGGACCCTACCCTTATGCTAGCTAACGTGTTGTTGTTGTCCCTAAGAGGCACGGCAAAGGTGTGGTACGAAAACCACGAAGAGGAGCTGACCAGCTGGCACCAATGCAAAGAGAAGTTAAAAGTTGTTTGGCCAACCAGCCGGCCATAAAATTGCCGCAAAGCAGGAACTCGCCTCCCGTGCCCAAACCCCCACAGAGTCCTATGTTTCGTATATCCAGGACGTGCTGGCGCTTTGTCGTAAAGCCGATCACGACATGACTGAAGCTGAGAAGTTCGGGCACGTGCTGAAGGGAATCGCTGACGATGCCTTCAATCTGCTCATGTGCAAAGGCTGTTCTTCAGTTGATGCTATCATAAAAGAGTGCCGACAATTCGAGCAGGTCAAAAGCCGCCACGTCCTGCAACCATTCGCCAGACTTCCAAATACTGCCGCAACGTCGACGTGTGAAGATCAGCCCACACAGCAGCATGCGTCGCCATCAGAGGACGTGGTGCGAATCGTCCGACGTGAACTGGAAGCGATGGCGCCCGCAGCTTTCTGTTCGCGTCGCCCTGACGCTACCCCTCTTTCAGTTCCCCTCGTTCAAGCCATCGTTCGCCAGGAACTTGCAAGCATGGGTTTACATTCTGTCTGCGCTGTCGCCAACCCCAGAGCCAACGAACGCCCTTCTACTCTGTATGATCCACCGCGACGCTTCCCTCCGCGTTATCGCAACCCGACTGAGTGGAGAACTGCGGACGACCAGCCGATATGTTTCACCTGTCGCCGTATTGGTCATGTCGCCCGATACTGTCGCAACTCGTGGCCCTCAACACCTCGCACGCCGAGCAACCTGAACCGTTTTTATGGAAATTCCCGCCGTGTTTCGCCCTCCGCCGAGTCTAACAGTGCCGACAATTCTGCCAGGAACACGTGGTACAGTCGCTCACAATGGCCTCGCGGACACCAGTCTCGTTCACCACAAACACGTCGGCCATCTTCCCGTTCGCCGCAGCCACGTTGCCTTTCGTCCCCTGTGGCTTTCGACCGCGTTCTTTCGGAAAACTAAGCACTGCAGCCCTCGGAGGTGGTGCTGCATTGACAACTACTGCAGCAAATCCTCTGTCTGTGCCCACAAAAAGAAGTATAATTGACGTTAAAGTAGATGGCGTACCTGTCAAAGCACTCGTCGACACTGGAGCCCACGTATCTGTCATGAGTGCTAGCCTACGTAGACGTGTAAAGAAGGTCCTCACCCCAGCAACTGCACAAGTGCTTCGTGTAGCCGACGGTGGCGTGCTGGTTGTTCTCGGAATGTGTACTGTGCGTTTAAGTATAGCCGGCCGCCCTACTTCTGTTCTCTTTGCTGTGATCGACAACTGCCCTCACGACGTTATCCCTGGGTTGGACATCCCCGTAACAATATAAATGGAGGTCGTCTGGGCTCGAATGAGCCTCGTGACCACTCGCCTTGCGCAAACTCGCGCCGCGATGACGCCACAATTTTAGGCCTTCTGCCGTCGAGATGAGGCACTCAAAGGCTGCTGAAAACAAACATCGTTTTTTTTTTTGTCGCCAGCGAACAAACATTCTGCTATGTGACCGTAATGCTCGACATTGCATGAAAAAAAGCTCTTTGCTGTGTTTCGATTCGGCAGCTGCTCAGCACACTAATGGCTTCGATGAAGGAAAAAAGTACCTTCAGAGAAATACACCATGCACCTGTTGATTCATGTTTTTCGTGCTTTCTCGCTCTGCGATTCTCTCGCTCTCTCTCTTGTATTAAATAATCAGGGACTGAGCTGTGGGCTTTGGACGACGAAGTCCTCCCCAGAGTCATGTTTACCCATCGCCTCATTTTTCCGCTCAAATATTTCTATGTGCCTCAATCGAACATCATCCGCTAGATTTTTTCGTTGTTAGCGAAGAGCGAGAAAGCATGTGAGGCGCTCATTAGGCAGTCATTGTTCGTTGTTCCGGGCATGCTTAATGAATATGCCTGTCGCGTCATTAAGGAAAATAGTGACTTCCTTCGGATAACAATACAAATGTATAGATAAACCAAGCCGGGCCATGCGCCTTCCTCTCTCTTTATATAGCTCAAGCACTCACGCCTTACACCGGAATACTGCAGCGTCCATAACTGACATGATTCGTAGCAACTGCTGTTATGAAGCCCTGGCTCGTTGAAACGTTTTCAAGGTACTACGTGTGCCAACCTAATTCAATTATTAGTTTAAGGACACAACATGTAAATAGTGCGCCGATACGTCGGTGGAGCATCCCGATCGGTAAATGCGTTATTCTTGCAGTCGCTGGACGCCTCGTTTGCCAGAAAAGGACGTGTTACGAAGAAATTACTGCAAGAATTGCAGTAATTTCGTACATGCACACAATCGTGAACAATTCTAAAAAAGGTCACACAGTGCGTAAACGTGAAAATTGTCTTCCCTGGCCGGCAAAAATTAGGCAACCTGTGCAAAATGAGCGTTCCAGCATCTAGGCCCAAACAAGCTTGGGTGCTTTATCAAACACCAAAATAAATTTGGGGAGTCCGCAAATAACGTAGTGTATCTGATTCCCTTGTCCTGCTGGTATATATCATTACGTTGAATTTTTCTGTGTGGTTTTATCGCTGCGTTCTGCGCATGGCTCTTGTGATTCTTTGTAGCTATACATATATAGCGATGCCTTCTGAAAAGAAAAACAGTTGGATGTCAGCTGTTCAAGATAGATTTTTGGGTTAGTTGGTTCATATTTGTAGTAAAACAGCGCCAGAGAACACAGGAAACCAGGCGAAGAAGCGCCCTGTGTACGTGTCATCCTTCTTCGTCTGGTTCCTTGTGTTCTCTGGCACTGTTTGACTATGGAAGTCAGCGCTCTATTCACTCTTCGGTCTACTCTGGTGTCCTTGCGCTGTTAATGAAACTTTAAAACATCTTTGTTATTTATTTTTTTTACTTATATGCCCCAGTAGTTTTGTTGTTGTTTGTTCGTTTTGCTTTGGTTTTTGGTTCTTGGTTTTTAATGTATACGGGCGACAGCACTCAGACCTTGGGGTTGTTCCTGGGCACTTTAACGAAAGGATTGATGGAAGGATTGCGCCTCTAAGTTTTTCACGAAACAGCGAAAGTAGGAACACAGCTCCACGAAACAACGGTCGTCATGGACAGACCGTGGAACGGGGAAGTTCGTGACAGCGCGTACCTTCGCTGGGTCTGGTCGGACACCGGAAGCGTCAACGAGGTGGCCCAGTACAGTACCTTGACGAAGAACGAAGTGGCACTTCGAGGAATTTAGCTGCAAGCCAGCTCGTCGGAAAAATGCTAGAATGGTTGAAAGCCGCTCAAGCTGTGTTGCGAAAGTGGGGGAGAAAATGATCACGTCGTCCAGGTAACATAAACACGTCGACTATTTAAATCCTTGAAGCAGTGTGTAATTCTGTAACCCAACCTTTTATAAAAAAAAAGACATCATTATAAAAAATACATCATTATTTTTTATCTGCAGATTCAAAGGAGCGGCCGCCAGAAGCCTCCGCTGTGTCGCTGTCAAATACCACAGTACAAGAACTCAAATCGGCCCCTTAATGACAGCTTCGCTTCGGTATCGTGTGATGGTCGTTAGTGAGTCCTGCTCGCTCAACTTACTAAAACCTGCGCACTTACGTCCCGTCCCAGCTTCTAGCTCTTCCCCTCGTCCAATCTCTCAACCACAGCTATCCCTCAATGCTAGCAAGCCGTTTTCAGCCATTCGAGAAGACCGCCATTTTTTTTTTTGTTTCTGTTTTTGAATTTGATTTCAAGCTACCGGTTGGTTGGCTGGTATTACTTTCCTCTAAGACACGTCATACCCACTAACTACGGGGGTTTAACGAAAATTTGGCCAAGCTCGAGAAAACCCTAGGAAGTGCCCCAGACGAAATACCCTGCGTCCGCAGCTGATGCTCGCCATCTGCTCGGGTTGTGTCTGGGGACAAATGTCACAAGAACGAAAATGCTTAGATGTGCCGGAATACGGACAGACCGGCTCACCGACTACGAACGCTATAAACGATAAGTTTCAAAGTCAGCTTATTCAGCTTATTCAGGAAGAAGCCCACGCGCGCTTATTTAACCCTGATTGGCCGTATGATAAAATGTGCGGTAAAAAGAAAATGAAAAAAAAAAGCATGTTGCCAGAGTTTCCTAACTTAGGTGTCTTCGGTGCACGTTTATGCTCTTTTCATTGAATCAAGCGCTAACATCTACACCTCAGCGCTGTGTATTGCTCTTCTTGACGCCGATGGTATCCTGATGGTGCACGTCATCCCGTCATAACTTTGGCCAGGCTTTCGAATGTTTCACGGGACCATGGGACTTTGCCACTCAGTGGGATGTGCGCTTCTAAGTTCTCAGTGCGTACATGCGCAGCGCTCGTGCCACCATTGCACCGTCATCGCTACGCAGCCGGAGGCGATCGGTTTGGCAAAATCGAGGGAGTCAAGTTTTGCCCCGAGTCAGCGCTTCCATGGCGTTCGTGTGCGTGGGCACGGTGCCTGAGGCCCTCTTATGCAAACGAGCTTCTCCTTCTGGGAAAACCAATCATAAATATCTCGCTCGACGTAATTCGAGGCGACTGCATTTGCATACACTAGAAGTGGAAAGCGGGGCTAGCAAGAATGTAAGACGTCTGCTGCTCGTGCCTTGTCCGCAACTAAATTTTTTTTATATACGTATGATGCGCATTTCCCACAGCTCGTCATCTTTTTCGCATACCGCGTGTCTCATAGCAAGGAATTTGATCTCTCTCTCTCCCTATCTCGTACCATGTTACACTTTAGTAATAAGCCTGCAATAAAACAAGCAAAGCGCCCGGCTTCACAAAGAAAACTTTCTTGTTTATTTTCAAGTTGGTCTGCTTCTCTGTCCCCCGCCTTAATGTTGTTTGTTACAGAGAATTGAAACCCAAATTTGGAGTCAATCAAGCAATACACTATCTCCTCTTATTTCATTTTTCTCCCTTTGCTCTCTCGGACGTTGATTTTTTTTTATGATCAGTGATTCAAAGAATATAGGATTGAAGTAAAAGGATGACTGCGTCGATTTGCTGTATCACTTGGTGCACTTTATTGAAGTTCTTTCGATCAAGCTGTCCATCCGTCCGCCCGCCCGTCTGTCTGTGGGTCAGTTGGGTCACTGGGTGGTGGTAGAGCTTCGGGCAGCTGTGCTAAGGGAACTGGGTTCGAAATAAACCATCGGACCAATTTGGGGCATTGGGTATGTAACACTGTGTATGCGCATCACACGAATGAGCTTCTTTTACGCCAACTTGCGTCACTGGTTGCGTGTTACTGGGTATGAGCCGCTTTTCAATTAACGTTTTCCACGCCAACTTGCCGCCGCTGGGCTTCCCGTCGCTCTTCGCTGAACTCCTTGACGCTAAGTTGGGTCACGGCATATGTGTGACACTGCATGTTTCGTTCTTCAATGACAAAAAAAAATCCTTTAAGATTTACCCGGCGCTGCGCGCAATCAATCCGGCGTGAGATATACTAAGATAGTCTTGTCTTTATATTTATTCATACGCATCACAGGCGAACTGGTCGGAGGCACCCCCAGAGGCGCCGCGTGTGCAGATGCCATTGAAGGTTTGTTGCATTAACTAATTTGTTGAGGACATAGAACGACGACTGGGAAACAGTAGATTAGGGTTTGATTTATTTTACATGCATCATGAAAAAATGGTGCAAAAGACGGTCCTCGGAGTGATGTATGCGGACGACATAGTGCTACTATGAGACAATGCAAGATATTTACATACATTTCAGAATATGCGTGGCAACGCAGAGACAAATCTAGGCCCTATCTGAGACACAGAGAAATTGGGAAATATAATCTTTAGTGAAGAGACGAGTACTTACGTGATGTCAATTCCACCGCAAGTCATACGGATAGTCAAGCAACATAAATACATCGGCGCTTCCATAAACAAAGGCAAGACTTACTCGAGCACCCACCAAGAAAATTTGAAAATAAAGGGGTAGCGGAATGCAGCAATAATGAAACATAGAGCACTTTTGGCCCATAATAAATATGAGGTGGTGCGTGGAATCTGGAAAGGAGTAATGGTACCAGCGCTAACGTTCGCAAATGCCATTGTGTGCTTGAAATCGGATATCTTGTCAGAGTTGGAAGTGAACCAAAGATCGGTAGGCTGGTTGGCTTTAGAAGCCCACGGTAAAACAACAATTGAGGCTGTGAAGGCTGACATGGATGGGCTAATTAGGAGTCAGAGAAGCGCAGCGCAAAATCAGCTTTGAAGAAAGACTCAGGGAATTAACATGAATCAAAATAAATGCATGGCTAAAGTGCACAAGTATATGTACCTGAAACGTGTGGATACAGAATGGAGGAAGAGGTAAAGAAAGTTGACAACCAAGTGCAGGGTAATTGGAAGTATAAATAGACAACCAAGAGTCATCAGAAACAAAGTGAGAGAAACAGAGACAGTAAACTGGATGCAAAGAACATAAACGAAAAACACTGACTCTCCCGCAATTGAGAGTAGATGTAAGCATGAAATGACTACCATATGGCGTATTTTACTGCCTGTGGTGCCGCCGCCTTCAACCGCTTTTCTTCTTCCAGCGCGCTCAGTGCCTGTCGCTACTTCTTGTCGCGGATCACTCACGACTCGTGGACCGCTGACGTTCAAAAGAGTGCAGGCAACCCTATCTCAGCGCCAAATTATGACCATCAAGTGTATGGTGCCATCTATCTTCCTTGTGAACGTCGCTATTCGAAATGACAAATACAACTTCAGAGTACGAGAAGTTACTGCTTGAGTGATATTGCGAACAAACTTCAGGAAGAAATCGGAAGCAATATTTTTGTAATATGTTTGGGCAGTAACTAGCGTATGTAATGTGGTCCTGTACAAAGGGTTAGAGGCCAGAGACCACGTTTAATTAACATTTTAATGGTTGCCTGGATGATCTCGATTTGTTCTCGCAGCGATACCCAGATGATCTCGTTTGAGTGTCCGGGAGATCTGGTTTGAGTGCCCAGATGTTCTCGTTTGAGTGCACGGATAACGGCTCTAGCTTTTGCCTCAAGGTCACTTGAAGGTGGCCGACAGCAGGATCTAAAAGCATTTCAAGCTTAAAAAAGACCACGTAGACATAGAAGAATGAGAAGAAATTAGTTATAAATAAATGTGTACGATAGTGCAGTGCCTTGCTATTTGAGGCTCGCGCTGGTTGCCTAAGGACAAAAACATACCTCAGCAAATATTCGCGAAAGATGAGGCACGTGCATGCTGCAGCAAAAATCCGGAGACCACTCAGCACATCCTAATGGAACGCGAAGGGATTCACCCAGTGAGAGGTCCTTGGACTTGTCCCCTCTTTTTGGGCGAAATAAAGAATTCACCACCACCACCCGTATGTAACGTAAACCTTCCAGAAGCGCTTGAACTTAAAGTGGATGGAAGCATCAACCGGTCAGCAGTCGAGATATGCAAGGGACGTTTAGAGTATCGGCGGGACAAAAAAAAGGGGGAAGACCGGGATACGACTGGATCCGTTGCAAGCATAGGTAATGGTGCAAAATAGATGTATAATCTTTGAGGAAGAGAAACAAAGCCTAAGGAGAAGTATACAAAAAGGCTAGAATGAAAAACACGCGTAGCGCACCTGAATAACTGAAGCAGGCTAGGTGACTATTTGTGACAGCTTCCCCTTTCAAAGGGAATGCTCATAAATAGTCATCATCATCATCATTGGAAGCACGGAAAAGGAAGCCCTGCTGGCGTACACGCTTCCGACATGGCGCGTTTAGCCGGCGATGACATGGTATGTCGCTACACTGCTTCAACGCTAATCCCATCAACTTCGATAGTCATCTTGAAATGATTTCTGCCGGAATGTTGTTCTTGACGCTCACAGGCAGAATTACGTGTGCGCAGACAACAGCTCAGGCATGTGTGTGTGAAGTTGAATAATGTTTGACGAAATAGCCATATCAAGTCTGTCAAAAAAAAATTAAAGCGATGATTTTGTTACGGGATGAGCACTTTTCCCTTCTGTAGCTGTCCCTAGTCGTATTTTTCACGTTAAGTGTTGGTGTTGCCATGTCCTAAAGATGTTTCATGGCAAGTTTTTCCACAAGGTATCCTTCCTAAATGTTGGCCGAGAAGGTTCGGCTCTGCAGGATGCCACTGTGAGCGCGAACCACAGTACAAAAGCCTGTATAGAAAGCGTAAGATGCTTTTCCCTAGTCCTAAAGAAAAGATAAAGGCACGTAGTGTGATTAGAAAATGATATGGAGGCCTTGCACTAAGTTTTCTGTCGCGTTTCTGACTTTTATTAAGTTTTATTCCGTATTTTAGTGCGTGCAGCGTGAGCATGTAAACGTGTATAAGTTTTCGGTTGCAAACAATCAAAAGAAACAGAGAAAAAAGAAAACCAGATAGCTTGGTCACACTTGCCAGCCAAAACCCCGCCTGCTGCTTCGTGAATATCCCTTTGTCGACAGGAGTCATTGTTGGGAAACAAAAAGAAAGTCCAACACAATAACTATCTGTGAAGACGGAGAGAAAAAAAAAGAAGAAAAACATGCACAAAGTAAATTTATAGCCAGGATAAATAACATTACTAGCATCAACTGAAGCCAACTGCAAATTGCGAAGCCCACTATAGCTTTCTTTGCTCCATTCAACAGCGCTGTAACCTTTTTGGAGATACTCCAGCATGCGCCGCTGTCGTCTTCGGATCTTCATTCTGCAAGTTTCAATATGTATGCAAAGGAACAGGGCGGGCTCATTTTTTCTTACGAAGGAGCCAGGGCATTTCTCGCCGGAATGTGTGGCTTCACTTCAACCTCTTTTACGTATATATAGTATTTTCCTAAGTGCACATAATCAGATACTTCTGTTTACTTAGCCGGCGAATGCGATCACATCAGTTTTAAGAAAGAAGGTAAGAAATTCTTCGTTTCAAAAAATTCGCAGTTTCGCCCGCAAGGCGAAGCATCGTTTGCGATGGCAAATTAGTAGACTGCCGTATAAAGTAAGCATAGTAGTTTTATCGGCGGTATAAACTTGCAAAACTTACTCTTACTAATCGAATTAACTAGCATGATGTCAAGCGCGCGCAAGCAAACATGAACATATCTCGCTCGATGACCGCGGAAATTCGGTGCCGAATCGCTGGACTGAGGCAGTGCGGCAGCAGCAGCGAGCGAAGTAACCTTTGTGATGCCTCTCGCTTGAACGTGAACTAAGCGGCGAAAACAAAGTGCACACGAAGCTATCAGCACTCGGCGCACTGTGTCCCGCGCGGCCGCGGTATACGCAGCAGTCGCCGAAATAGACCCCCCCCTTCCCCCTCAAACCCGTCCCTCCCCTCCCCCAGCACCTTGCGCGCGATGGAAGACGGCGCGCTTCCTCCCCGCTTTCCTTCCTCGCGCGCACGAGACTGAGCCGCCGTGATCGGCTCACCGTCGCACGCTTTCACTGGCACATACAGCATACGGCTCGCGGCGACGATGTTATCACCCTATGACTTTATACGGAACATCATGGCAAAGGCGACGGCAGAAATGTGCCTACAGCCCCTATTTAACTGCGGTAGCAAAAAGTCACAGGGCCTATTATGTTATCCCTAAGACGACTTGTAGGCGAAAGCCCAAGTGCCGATGCAATAAATAGTCACTTTAATTAGCCACGTTAATTAGCCACCTTATTTTGCTGAGTCATACACCTTAAATCGCTGAGTCATCCACATTAATCACTTTGTCATCCCTCTTAATTCGCTTTGATTCCACTTAATTCGCTTTGTCATCCTTCCTAATTCGCTTTGGTTCCTCTTAATTCACTTGGTACACGTCTTAATTCGCTTTGATTCCTCGTAATTTAATTCGTCCGCCTTAATTCGCTTAGTAATTCACTTTAATTCGTTTTGATTACTCTTAATTCACTTTGATACCACTACTTAAATCGCGTTGATACCCCTCAATTCAGTTTTATTCCTCTTAAATCGCTTTGCCCTGCTTCCAAATTGAGTTTGATTCTTCTTGTTTTGCTTTGGTGCTCTTAATTCACTTTGATTCCTCTTAATTCACTTCGATTACACATAAATCACATTGAGTCATCTTAATTCCGTTTGACTTCTTTAAATCAAAGCACGTTCCTTCTCCCGCGTTTGTTTCCCGGTAAAGATTATGGTTGCGTAAGCTACTCCGAGTCGAAAAGTACCCAACAGCATAGAAATCAAGTAGTGACGTCACCGCGGTCTAACAACTCATTCAGTTCATTCCAGGCTACCATGGGTAGACCACGGAAAGTAAAGACGCCAGAAGAACAGCGTGAATATGTCACTGTCAAGTAATAAAGGCTGTGGTTAAGTACATTTAACTTGTCTCTGGTTTCACTCTTTGTAGAGCCACGTGTGTGAATTGAAATGATGCCACCATGGGTAATCATTGTGGGTGTGATTTACAGCTTCGCTGTCCAACCACCTTCACAGCGTGGATTGGAGCCACAGTTTTTTATGGTACTGTGTTCGTATTATACTTACGATGTGAAAAAAACAGTGACACACAAATACTTAAGTTTCTGGAGTCCATGTCCGGCCAAAGCCAGTTTGAACTACAGGCACTGCCCGTCGACAAAAAAACCACACATGAAAGAGGACGTTGGAGACACGGAAAAGGAAGACTGAGCGCGATACGGTAAATCTTAAAGGTAAGAGAAGTTCGGGAAACAAGGAAGCTCGCAAGCAACGCACCTTTGCTGTGCTGCACTTTGGCCCTGCGCACACCGGCTGTCGCAGATCGCCTGGCCTGATTTATAGGGAAGGGGGGGGGGGGGGGCATTTATGCGCACGCCTCATTCACCGTCGTCTCTTTCAGTACTCATCAGGGGTGCAGGGCTGAGCACAGATCGTAAACGACGGCGACTGAGCCTGGAAGCTTCGACCCGTCGGTTGTTCGATACAGAAGGCAGCGGAGGAGAGATGCGACGGCATTCGGTGGTGCCATAAACTTGGCCTCGAGCAACAAGGGCTGTGTCACCTCGTTTCTTTTATTTAGGTATTTATTTCCAGCCGAACTGCCTTGTGGTACACAATATACATATAAAGAAAACTAAAATGATAGAACTAAGAGAGCGACAATAAGGCGCAGCTAACACCGAGGCCAAAAACAAAGCCATCGTTATTTAGCCCAACCTGGCCGCACAGGCCTCAATCCTAGCCAGGAAAAACGAGTGACCGTAAAGGAGCAGCTGAAGGAGAGAAACAACAAGGGAGTAAGAGAATAGGATTGCAGTGCTACACAAGCCACGTAGAAATTTTACAACAGAGGCCGCTCTTATCCCCTATCCAACAAATTAGCTTTCAGGGTCTGGAAGTTGCATGCTAAATATAGAAGGCGACATCGAAGCGACTGAAGTCACATGCTCGTTTTATAGTATGTTCTATTTTCTTTGTTACGTATAGCAACGGCAGACGAACTATTGTTCTTTCTGTTTCTTCCGAATATGGAGGCTGCGTTAGAAGGAAGTTTACCAGTCTTCTAGGAAAACACCTTCCAGAACGAACGCGGCATTACCTGCAGTGTTGTTGATTTCATTGCAAGCACATTTGGACTGGCATCCCTTAAGTAAAGCTAAGTATCGTACAAGAGATTGTTAAGCAGTACGTTTCCAAATTTGACTTATCAGGGCAAGACGATTTAGTTTATCGACAAAAGCATTCTAATACGTTTATTTCTAAACAGAAGGGGTTGTGGGTAGGGAGGGAGAGGGGCAGGAAAGACGGGAGGTAATCAGGTAAAGTCAGGTTAATTGGTGTCCTGTAATCTGGCAGCAGCTCTCTCGGGGAAGTCATTTGAGACAGTGGCGGCGTTTCGATAGCTAACTAGGGAGGGTGAAGCGGCACTCATTCTTTTTCGTTGGTTCTTTCGGTAATGCCTAGGTTTCTTTTTCTAATTAGGGTCATTGCACTTTAATGATTCAAGTTTTCTTCCTGATTCTAAAATGTTAAACTTCGTTGAGATCCCAGTTGGTTGAGGAAAAGGCAGGCTGTCACCGCTTCCGATAGGACTCAGTTCTGCACAGAGGAATTACGTTTCGACAATGCTGAAATATGCAACAAGAAGCTAGTATTACAAGCACCTGTCTGTGTGTAATGAATTATTTTATTCGCAAGGACCTCCCTGGTGAATAAAGACAGAGAGGTTAACGAGGGGCACAGTTACGGTTGGGTGCCATGCACGGGGTATAGAAACACAAAGGCCGTGAAGCGTGCATACAGTTTAAAGGTACTATAGGGAGCGCTCTGAGTCTAAATTGTAGGCCCTTCAGCCTCTGGAACTGGAGTGGCACAACTTTAGCCTTCTGCGTGGCGTTTATTTTAAAGCACTGGCCTCAAGATTTCCCTTCTGATAGTGCACAACCCTTCAGTCTCTTTGCGTCATCACTTGCCTCTCCGCACTGAAGCTCATGATAATGGAAGCCTAAGAAGCCCTTGGCTACTCCGCAAAAATGTGATAAAGAGGCACTGTGAATGACGACCAAGAGTTTTGCAATCATTGGGTAAGCACATTCTGTAATATTCCCTACAAAAGGTAGCGGGTAAGCGCATTCCCAACAAAAGGTAGCGAACATGCCTTGCTGCTGAACTATTTTCTAAATGATCACAGCTGAGGGATGACGAAGGCACTGCTGGAGTTAAAGGACAACATATCTGTACAAGCTGCTCTAGCCTGAATTGGTGTTCGTTGAGCTACAAGTGATCCTGTGCTCTGATAGTCTTCTATGACTAAGACCGGTTGTAATCATGTCGCTATGCTACCGCTCTTTCTTTCTGTCTCTCTCTACTTGGCATGCTTTCTACCTCCCCCGTGTGGGTATGTGCCACTGCTAGTACACCACTCTTCAACAACAGCAAAAAAAAAACCCTTAAACTTTATCGGGTGCTGGGCGGAATCGAACCCGCATCATATATATATATATATATATATATATATGATGCGGGTTCGATTCCGCCCAGCACCCGATAAGCTACATATATATATATATATATATATATATATATATATATATATATATATGCACAATCTTGTATTAATATGTAACCAGACACGCGCCATGCACGTACTTCACGGCGGCGGTGCCAGATAGCGCAACGTGTCCAGAGGAATCCGCGAGAGCGGAGCCCAGCTGCCCACACGCCTCATAAACCACGCATTTCGGCAGTGGCAATACCGTGTGTCGCTGCATTGCTTCGATGCTAATCGCCTTACCGTTGACAGTCGCCGTTAGATGGGTTCTGTCGGAATTCTCGAATTTGAGCAATTGTTAAAGAAGACTGAAATTTATTCGAACCCCTTCACAACACTTGAATTATTTCCTGACTAATTACACCTGACTAATTATACTAACTACGTTAATTAAGTTCAAGGTTACGAACTTCACAGCACATGTTTGTATTGGAAAGTTGAAAGAGAATAGAAAGAGAAGTAGTGTTATGTGAGGGATACTATTGTGACCCCACTTTTAACCGTCCCTTGTTGTTTGGTGTTGTTAATAATTCCACACAGATGGAAATGTTCTTTTTTTTAACCTTGTATACTTAATCGGCAAATGTTTTCAATAAAATTTGAGTTGAAAGATACCGCGCGACTCATCCCTATACTTTTTTTCCTTGTCCCCGTCTTCTGGTGCTGCAAATTACGAATCTGATCTAATTCGCCTCGCATTCCATTCTTATTTGGCATATGCCAATTTCAGAGGATTGGCCAGGAATGGGCACATACCCTGTCGCACATAACAAATGGCCCAAGAATAGGAATAGCTCAGAATAAAACGATTAAGAATATCATTGATGCTTTTGAGTAGGCTTAAAAATAAATATGCTACTATGCTTCTATTTGCAACAGGTGTGCCTTTTTAATTACCGTTGCACTATATTATGATCCCGGTGACAAGTGTACCTCTCTCTGTTTAGTGTTGACCTGTTCATTTACATTTCGTAAATATTTAGTAGCGTATGAATTTATGCCAATTTTGCATTCTTATACTAAGTGTACCTTTACACTAACCGACGTGATATCTTAAGTGAGCGGTATATATAAATTTCTAATGTTGAAAATTTTCTGTGTTGAACTGTAAAATTATTGTCGTTTTCTTCCCTTGATTTTTCAATACGTGATTGAACAGAACAGAGTTGTAATTACTATTGCGTGAGAACCGCCGTCTGAACGGTATGTGGGAGCGGGGACCTTTGCCAGACATGCGGGCCTTTATCCCTCGCTTCCCCTTGAGCTTTCAAGAAAATAAAGTGCTAAAAAATCTTATACACTATTTTGTTAAGACGTATTTCGGTTTTAAACATAGCTATGAGCTGACATTAAATGGGCACGTTTTACGATGTCATAATTTTATTAGGTGGAACAGAGGTGTGTAGACAGACGTTACTTTGCTGGTCAAGATTCCCTGCTACAGACATAAATTACTTAGAACTCCACCCCAATGAAGCACACCCGGGGGAAGAGGCAAAGGAAGCTTCGTTTTAATATGTTATCTTGTACACTCCCTCAATAAGCGTGCAAGAGATGCTCAGCGCTCCTGAGATTCGGTCTATCGCCTCATGCAGTTTGTAGAGGGTCAAGTCGTAGAGGCACTGTCTGTTTGCAGGGCTTCCTTATCGGCGCCAGCTTTTTCCTTTCGGAATCTGAGTGAAGAATATGCAGCATGACTTGAAGTGGCTCATTTGCATTAGCTCGAACTCAGAGCTTCGGTCAAGGGCCGCGAAAGTGCTGGTTCAGATAGATAGAAAGCAAATGCCAGAATGCCACTAGAGAATTGAAATGTCATGTGCTATACTGATGCTTCCCGAGTCGACTAGGCGTGTGCTTAATGCTTTACCACATTGTCCTTTCACGGGATAAATTACGATTAATCAAATGAGACTGTTAGACGAGCATACGCCGTATTTTCCGGAACTGTAGCACAGCTATCCGGTTTTGCATGATATATGGCTGGAAAGCGAGCTTCACAGACGACAATAAATTGCGTTTGAAGGTCACGGTCTCGTTAGTGGCTCTAATCCGCATTGTGTTTATGGAAAGTCTTCTGAAGACAATCTCTTTCTTGCCGAGCTACCGTCATTTTCCCGCATCGGGTAGGTTGTTTCTGACTTCTATTTCTACCCTGTTTGGTGGGCCAATCCCGGAGATAGTGCAGTCTAAATACAAGTTTCATGGAGTTATTGAGTATGTGTCACTGGCTATGCGCCGCTTTTAAGAGAACCTCTTTGACGCCAACTTGGGTATGTGCCGTTGGGCATGTGATGACTTTAATGATGATCATATTGTAGCAATCTTTGACGAATGACAGTAAAAATACTGGTTTGCAAGCTGCAGAGTCAACCGGAGCCTTCTCAATCGACGAATGCGTCCTCTCACAGAACACACTTTCCTCGCGCCCCCGTGATCAGAAGACACGCCGTAACTTCTCACTGCGTGAGGGACTCGGGCGCTGTCTGGTGCGCGTGCCAGAGAGACGTGCTGTCTCACGCTGCGCGAGGCATCGGCGGTGCTTTTTTAACGGCGATGTGATGAGGCGCTTGGAAGGACAACTTGGTAGCATGCTCGCAGCTTGCATGTGGAGATTCCTCTGAGGAAATAATATTGATGATGACTAGTGTGATTATAAGGATGACGATGATTATGTTGGCAACTGATGAAAAACGTTGGAAGGCGATTCAACTTTAGTTGAAGCCGATAAACGTCGCTCCAGCGCGGCTGTCGCAACTTCCAGAAGCGCTTGGGTTTAAAGTGGAAGGAAACATCAATCGATTAGCCGTAGAGATAAGCAAGAGACGATTAGAGCATTGGTGGAAAAAAAATCAGGGAAAAGATTCGACAGCATCATTGCTAAGGACGAAACATGGTGTTTTCAATACGATCCTCAAACAGAGAGGCAGAGCGCCGAATGGCGGTCCAAATGCTCTCCGGCGTCGAGAAAGGTGCGGCGACAGAAGACCAAAACAAAGACGATGCTGATAGTTTTTTTTTCGATGCCAGAGGTGTCATACACCACGAGTTCGTCCCGTAAGGGCTAACGATGAATCAGGAGTTTTATATCCGCATGCTCCAACACATGCGTGATGCAATGCAACGCCGTCGCCCTGACTTATGGGCACCTGGACAGTGGAGCCTTCTGCACGATAACACAAGGCCACACACTGCTGTAAGTGTGACAAAATTTCTCGCCAAGCACAGCATTACTGTATTTCCCCATCCGCCATACTTGCTGACCTATCCCCATGCGATTTTTTTTATGTTTACACGTGTGAAGAGAGCCCTAAAAGGTCGCTGGATGGGGAGCGTGGAGGCCGTTCAAGACGCTACGACAAAGGAGCTGACAGCCCTGCCAAAAGAAGCGTTTTCCAGCTGTTTCCAAGACCTCAAGAAGCATTGGAAGCTGTGTATAGTCTGCAAGGGAGAATTTCGAAGGGATGCAGCGCAAATGATTTCAATGTTACACGCATTTTTTTTTAAAGGACTCAGTCTCGGAACCTTACGGACAAAAGTTGTATGTACTCACATGGCAGCAAAGGCAGTGAAGCTGCACTCTATTTCTTCGTGTGTATATATGTCTGTCGTCTATGGGATCCGCAACATCCTCGCAGGCTTGAAACTCAAGACTACGAAATATATAGTACGCCTAAATATTCCGCACAGTACAGTTTTATCCCGTAACATTTAGTACATCACTAAATTTGAAAAGCAGGATAGTACTATAGAGCGCAACATCCGACATCTCAATCCCATGCACGTTGAAGCGAATGAGAAAAGCAACGCCATCGCAATGCGGAATCCGCTCCCATAGCAACTGCAGACAAAAAAAGTTCCCTAGATGCGCAATTGAGGCGCTCAGTGCATTGGAAGCGAGATCGTTCTCCCGAATGCAGAAGCTTATTTGCTCTTATTTCTTTTTTATTCGTTCGCCCTAGCTTATGCGCAGCCTAATGTAAACTCCACCTATGCATTGGCCGTAAACAGAACCCAGTTCCCCTTTTCAACAGAATTAAGGAACAATAGATCTAGTTGCATTGCTGCGCTGCGCAGACAAAGAGCTTCATTCTTTTTAATCTTGTTTTTGCTTGAGCTGCACTTTGATTTGCGAGCTTTCAGTGCGGAAAGAACCCCGTGTATAAATAACTGTTCTTTTTCAGTTTTTATTTTCGTAAGGAAAATGCAGAACACAGTAAACAGGAGGTGGGACCTCTTTGCATTTATACATATACTTAAAGGTACAGGGCGGAGGAAGCATCAAATAGAACATGAGCGCACGTGCGTTTCAGAACATACATAAACTAAAGTAAATGATCTTCTTACTCTATCTCAGTGTTAGTCCCGTTCGGCAGCGGGTTCGGCTCTTCTAGACCTTAGCCTTCAACCATCAACTAGAATGCTCGCAAGAGTTCTGTCTCGAGTTTTTATTCACTTCCCCTGATACCATGGCGAGATATCAGCGCTACAAATACTTCAATGAAGAGGCAACTCACCGCGTAATGCAACAAAAAGCCTGAAATGCATGTCAGTGCCGCTCATACTCAAAGTCAAAGGTGCCCGAAGGATGGTTTCCTGCGAGCTATCTTGAATTGCTTAGGATCCATTGCTCCTTCGAGGAGAAATAGATTGGTACGACTATCGAAATCCCCCCCCCCCCCCCCCCCCTCCTAAGAGACTGTCCAGTTCTAGTGGGTTCGATCACACCCTTATAAGAATTTCTTCGACGTAACTTGTGCGAATATGACTGTTTTAGCTCTACCTCTTTGACGAAAATATATATAGGCGAAAATTACGATAGGCAGCCACTCCACCAGCTATGATGGGGTGAAACACTTTCAAATGTTTATGATGAGGGAAAGAAATGCGAAAAATAACTAACCTGGGATAAACAAAATAAACTAGAAATTAAAACAAGAAAATTGGAGACAGAATTAGCCGTCATGCTTGTCTTATCGCAAAACAACATCTGCAGCAGCGGTGTCGATTACTGACAGTATCGAGTATGTTTTCAGGAGGGGGTGGGGGGGAGGACATTATGCAGAAACACTCGTATAGCGTGCTTTTTGTGCATGGTAAATAACACCAGGTATTTAACAAGTTTTCCTAAGCTTTGAATAGATAACTTTTGCCTTCGAAACAAACATCCCCGTAGCAAAAAAAAAAAAAAAAAAAAAACGCTGTTTACACAGCCTCGTGTTCCGTGCATTCATACCTTGCAAACTGAAGCTGAATAATAATTGTCCCATAGAATTCAAACCACTGCTTGAGACCAAGAAAACTAGAACGCCAGTAGTTTTTATATCGAACGCGGCATCATTTCTTCGGGAAAGCCCTTTTAGTCGAAGATACTTCGGCGAATATCCCATTGTTGTCTTTAATTCCCAGCGCCTGGAACATTTACTCACCTCAAAACGGGCGCGATAGTTCCTAACCACGATAACAGTCAGGCCGGCGAATATTCAGTCGAATATAAAAGGTTCTCCAGCTTCGAGAAAGTCCCAGAAGCCATAAGCCTGTTTAGAACACAAGGCCGTATACGCTTTGAAGGAGAAAGCCAGGAAGTGAAGCTCGAAGCGTCTTTATCGACCAAAGATTTAAAAAACATGCGTTGATTCTAAAACCGGTCAAACTTCACGGAGTTCTGAACATAGCCACCGGCATTTCTTCGTTAGAAACGTTGGCGCAGGTCCTATGTCTTGAGTACTTGCTGCTAAGTGACGGCAGCAACTTTTGAAAGGTGTTTACGCGAGCTCCTTTCGCTTTCTGGGTAGCTGAACAAACCAGCTGAACGCCTTTGGCAGCGACAAGATTCCGTGTTCGTAGGGAGTGTTCACAGTAACCGGAGCACCACTCTCCTGAACTTCCCGGGGCTCAAGCAAACAGAACAGTAGCATCCGTTGTATTTCACGTCAGACGAATGGTAATTGGGACTTTTACAGGCTACAAGTGCGGGCTATACGGTGCCCAAAATCCAAAAAGGGTCTGATCAACGCTATGTGAATTTGACTAATGAGGCCTTCAACCGCAATGAGTCAACTGATATATGCTGATGTCTCCTAGCTATTATTTTTTGCAAGAAAACAATTAGCGCAGCTTGCACTAAGTTGTGCAAGGTTGGCGAAACAGCGGAGCTGGTGATCACCTACCTTCTTCAAGTTTCGCTAGGCTCGGATAAGTTTTGCTACGTTTGACTAAGTTTTGCGAGGCTTGACTAAGTTTTACTAGGCTCGGTTAAGTTTTGCTAAGTTTAGGCTGGGAGGCGCGCTACTCCGAATCAGCGTGCATTCGCCGCATTCGTTCTCGCCTGGCGGCACGACAATCGTCCAGCTGAGTGGCTTATTCGGGAGTCTTGTACTTCTTCGGCCGTCACATGTTACATTTAGTCAGTGCGAAGTCTACGAGAGTTGTGTATGTCGCCGTCGCGGCAACAGGATCTTTATAATCAGTGTGACGTCATGGCAAATCTTCACAAAGTGTTGTCCTGACTAAGCAAAACAAGAATTGCGGCGCGAAACAATGCCATGGCTGAGCGAAGCTGGGTAAGTGATTGCTAGGCAACTGCATTGACGGAGCGGGTCTGCTGGAACGTGGTGTAGGCATTGCAACGCGGTGGAACGCGGTGTCGGCACTGGAATGTGGTGTCGGTGTTGCAAGCTGTGCAATGCAACGCGCAGTGACGTCATCGCTGGCGCGGTGGTGGAGGAGCGTACGTTGCCGGAGCTAGGAGAAGTGAGGCGCAGCTGTGGCAAGTGGTTGCAAGGCAACGCACAGTAACGTCTTCGCCAGGCGAGTTTTTCCGAACGCTACGCGGTGAAACGAAAAGCTTGAACAGCTGCGCTGTTAAAAATATACTACAAGAAAAAACAATATTGCTGGAGATACTTTTCTTAGTTTTGATCGTGGAGTTATAAAGTTACAATATTAGATCAAAGGCCCAGCTCTACCTATAACCAGCTGCAACAGCCCACAAAAGTGGGTACGCGTACTACGGCAGGTATGGCCGACAATGTTACATACGATGCGTCGACTTTCTAACTAATACGGGGGAGCGCGACAACACGCCTGTCGAACTCTCGCGAGAGCTGTGGCCGTTGGAAAGATTTTGTACAGCCCACCCATATACACCTTCTTTCCTACGGACATTACAAATTTGGAACGCCTTCGTAGGGCCACCCTCCGCACTGTCACGGGACTCCCTAAACACACTAAAATACCTATACTTGATTGTGTTGCGGGCTTGCCTCCCCTGGAGGACGTCATCCGCGAAGCCCACACTAGACATCATGTCCGCATGGAAAACACGCCGCAATGCCGTCGCCTTGTGGCCTGGGATTATCAGCAACATGATGATGCGCCCCCTCTCAACCTGTCCTTATCCCCATGGGAAACCGGATTGCTTCTCGATGATTCCATCGTCCCCTACCTCGTAATAACGCCCCTGCCCACCAACTTCTTGCCCCGCGACAACTCAAAACCGCGAACTTAGATACAATTGACATCTACACTGACGCTGCTCTTTCTGATAAAAGGCCTATGTGGCATGGGTCTGCACGCAGTACACAGGGGCCTATAGCTTCCACCTTCCGTGGGTTCCCCAGTGCATGTTCCCCAGTGCATGCTGAACTCCTTCCTATCTGGGGAGCGACTGCAAGCCTCCCATACACCATATAGAAACCGGTCCGTGTCTTCACTGACTCACACACAGCTTACTATGAAATACTTCGCCCAGCCTCGGAGGATGCTACAGCTTCCGCTATTCAACGCATTCTTTGTAGGCATGAAAAGTCAAAAAGTCCGACAGAAATCATTTAGACGCGTGGGCATACGGGTGTACCGAGGGCAAGACGGTGGCTCACGCCGCTGCTGCTTCCGCAGGTGAGTCAACCAATCTTTCTCTGCCCCCACCTCTAAGCCAAATGGCTCCCTCGGTAACCACCATGAACTTGTGCGCACGTCCCTGCGTACTTCAAGTAAACAGCGTCTTCAGCAGGCTACCCCACCTCTCCTCTTTTCGAGCAAGCCTGCCCTTTCACCCTCTCAAGAGGTCTTCGTCAATAATGTTCTCGCAAGTTCAGCTTACTCACCATACTGTATAGCAAAATGGCGACAACCCGACATTACTACAGTGACGTGCACGCACTGCGGGCTGCGCTGCCGCGCATACCTTCCTCATTTATTATGCCAATGTTCTGCGTTGGATACATGGAGAATAGCCATACAGGCTTTACAATGCATGAACCACTGTGAAACGCTGCTCACTGATCCTAACACGCAGCTATTATTTCCCACATATGATAGTCAGAGCGGCCTGATCAGGGTGGTTTAGGGGAACTGATAAACCACAGTCCTGACAGCACACAGCACCAGCACAAGGGACTATCACTCAAACGATTGGAAACCCTAACCATGTGAACTTTTAGTCTCGCAACGCCCCGTTCCTTCCCACAAAAGGCCTACGCCTCCCCATTCTCTAATAACGTTAATAAAGTCCAACAGTAATAATAACTTTAAATCAATCAATTTATCCTGTGTCCTCAACTAAATTTCAGCTTGAAATAATGTGTGCGTATGTCATAAAAAACAAGCTCAAGCAATTCGTCCTGCTTGCTGTGGTGCATTGTGATTTATACTGCACCCATGCACATCTAGATAGCGTGCGCCTCATATTTAGGATAGCAAAAGGAATAGATGAGTCAGCAGCTGTATGCGTAGGGCAAGGAGCTCGCGATACGTGTCGTTAACCATTTCTCGTTCTTCCAGTGAAGGTGGCACTAGTGGTTTCATCGTGACGTAGGATGAACGCCTTATCTTGAGTACCGGATATGATTGTATGCGGTAGTAGTTACCCTTCTCGCACCAGTTTCAACGTATTCTTCATTAGGAATGTGCACATGTACCGCTTAGCAGAGTGACACGGATGGATACCGAGTGAAAACCTGGTTGGCCAAGTAAAACTTTAACACTAAGCTAAATTCACGTTTTCTTCGTAGTGGACGCAAGGCAATTTTAATGTAAGTCAAGCATTCAACAAGGATGCAAAATATCTCCATTCAAGTTTGGTGCCTACAATGGTCCAATATTTGTGTATCGACAGCTAAGGGATACACAAGGTACTGAGTAACGAATTACCGATCTCAGCTGATATTACATGCCAATTTCTCATTTTCTAACTGTTTTTTTAAGGCGTAAATGTTCTTACTGCCTGCTACGTACTTTATCAAGCAGAATAATGCATATTTATCCATTTGTAACCAGTCAGATTCCGCATTAGGTCGCAATATTCTTCTTCGTAACCATTTCATTGGTTTCCTTACGTTTTTTACGTCTCTGTCGAGCACCGGTTTTTGTGCTGCGCAACCGAGTGTCAGCTCAAGATATCTCTCGTGATACACTGATCAGTAAAGACAGCATACATTTCAATTTTATTGCGATAGCAATTATATGGACACTCAAAAGCAGATTTCTGCCGTCGGCGTCGCCGTCGCCGTCGCCGTGAGGTTCCGTATGACGTCAATGGAGATGAAATTGTCGCCGCGCGCCGAACGCTGTATGTGCGAGTGAAAGGGCGCGAGGGGCGCGCGCTTTCACGGGGAGTGAACGCACGGCGGAGAACAAACGCGCGTTCTGCGCCGTGCTCGCTTAAGGGCTGCAGAAGTAGGCGTCTCTTTCCTTCTTTACAATCACCATATATGTAGAGCAAACGCGCCTTCTTCCGACGCGCGAGAGGCCGTGGGGGAGGGAGGCGGGAGGTGGAGGGAGGGGAGGGAGGGGGGAGGGGGAGGGAAGAGAGGCGACGTTTACCTGCGGCACCAAGTGCCTATTTATATCAGAGGCTCCGGCAACAGTCACCAACGCCGCACGCATTTTGAGCGAACGCGGGCAAAACGCCGATGGTGTCGACAACAGTTCTGCGTGTTGCCGGTGCTGCTGCATGTCCAAGTTTATACAGCTGATAAAGCTAATATCATTACTCCGTATAGCTCTCTACAAATTTGCTATCGCAATTGATGCTTCGCCTTTCAGGTGAAACTGCGCCAACTTTTTATTGCGATAGCAATTATATGGACACTCCAAAGCAGATTTCTGCCGTCGGCGTCGCCGTCGTCGTCGCCGTTGCCGTCGCCGTCGCCGTGAGGTTCCGTATGACGTCAGAGGCGATAAAATTGTCGCCGCGCGCCGAACGCTGCATGTGCGAGTGAAAGGGTGCGAGGGACGCACGCTTTCACGGTGAGTGAACGCACGGCGGAGAACAAACGCGCGTTCTGCGCCGTGCTCCCTTAAGGGCTGCAGAATTAAGCGTCTCTTTCCTCCTTTACAATCACCATATATGTAGAGCAAGCGCGACTTCTTCAGACACGCGAAAGGCGGGGGGGGGGGGGGGGGGGGGTGGAGGGGAGGCGACGTTTAGCTGCGGCACAAAATGCCTATTTAAAACGTTGTGAGGCGAGAAGGTGGTAAAGACTTCCGACGCTGCTCGACAAGTGTCCCGTTCTGATCTCGACGAAAACCTCCGAGCCGCCCCCAGAGGCTCCAGCAACAGTCACCAACGCCGCGCGCGTTTTGTGCGAACGCGGGCAAAACGCCGACGGCGTCGACAACAGTTCTGTGTGTTGCCGGTGCTGCTGCATGTCCAAGTTTGTACAGCTGATAAAACTACTATCCTTACTCCGTATAACTATCTACAAATTTGCTATCGCAATTGATGCTTCGCCTTTCGGGTGAAACTGCGACAACTTTTTTTAATCTGTAGCGCCTGTTCGAGGGAATAACATCTTGGCGGAAATGACGGAACGCGCCTGACACTCTGTAGCTGAATTAAGAGCCCGATAATCGTCTCTCTCCATATCTGAACCTTGGGTGCGTCGCAAGTTTTACAGGAAGAATAGCGTTCGAGGATGAAAGAGCTCCGGCCACAGCTCTGAGTCACCGCTGCTGGGTAACATGATCGAAACGCTGTGCTGACTGGTGCTTGGCATAGGTTGACGGAGCACGCAGTGCGATACCCGTGTTCTAAACTAGCTGGCGCTTCGCGGTCCGCAGAAGCGGACCGCGAAGTGCCGGTGAATCCGCCCTCTTCGGGAGGCTAGGAGATTAGAATAAACAAAGCGGGGAGTCACTGCTCTATCTACAGGAAGCGATGGACAAACTAGCCAGTGCTTAACTTGAAGTCAAGCTGATGAGTTTTACAAATGAGCACTTATTGAAACGAGGTCGAAGACTATACAGGAGATAAGAAGAAAAAGAAAACAGATCTGATGGAGAATGTCTAAAGCTGCAGGAAGCCTACATAGATAATCATTAAAGACAAGCAGGGGATGCACCTGTATATATGGTACGGTGCGAGGTAAATACGGGTGGCTTCGTGCGAACAAGAGTGATGGCAGGAGAGAGGGGCGTGTGCTGGGATTAGTCCTGCAAGATCATCGCATGGTCTGGCGCACAAACCTAGCTGAAGACCTGGCCCGTGCGACGCAGGAACCAAGATTGGCCACAGTTGTGGTGATGGAGTTCTGCGTATACAGAAGTCAGTTGGGAGAAAAAAAGACATGGAGAGAGAGAGAGGGGGGCATGTAGCAGTTGACAAAGACCGGCAGGGCAGGGATTATCTGGTTCTATCGGACATAACCTTAAGCTTCCGAACACGACCAGTTCTAAAGTTGATCGGGCACACACACAAACATGAGTGAGAAGCACAGCGGAGGCAGCGGTGCTTACGGGTGACATGAGCGTGCTTTAGTTGCGATTATGGAAAATACCGCATTTTTTGATATTATTTTACTTTCAAGGCTTCCTCACCAAAGTTATGAGAAGTCAGTGTCAGAAAAGGAAAGACAATAGGCTTTCCTCTTGGTGATGTCTGAGGCGCAGTATTGGCAAACATTGCGTATACGACCAGCAGCTGCCCACTTTATGATTCATCGCTTTTACATTTGTCACGCTCCGCAGTCCGTACTTTGGCGTTTTAACAGCGAAGCTGTTTAAGCCAGCCGTAATTTGTGATTCGTATCAAGAAACTATCATCATCAGCAATGAAAGGTAATAAACTTTCTTGCCGAGGCGGGATTCAAGCACGCGTATCCACGGTCCCAAGGCGAGCGTCTTAACCACTAGGCTATACAGCCACGCTAGCAGAACATGCATTTATGCGAACCATATGATTGCGTTCGAGCGTCGTCTTCGTCCACAGCTGGCGCGTTCGCACGTGCTCGTGCCAATGGTCTACGAAGTGAAGAGGTTTTGTGCTGTATGCTCGCGAGAGAGACAAAGAAAATGAGAGCGAGAGAGAGAGAGAAACGCATTCACGGAGCGGGTCTGCTGGAACGCGTTGTCGGCATTGCAACGCGGTGGAACGCGGTGTTGACATTGGAACGCGGTGTCGGTGTTGCAAGCTGTGCTATGCAACGCGCAGTGACGGCAGTAAGTCAGGCAGGCAGGCAAAGAACTTTATTATTATCCGGAGGCGGCGCTCGACCCCCGTTAGGGGGTGACACCGGTGGGCCACTCCCACGACGGGACGGGGAGGTTAAACTCCACGGCCATGTCGCGGGCCCTAAGCTGGTCTCTTTTGTCTTGGCTAAGTGCGATAGAGATAGAGAGACACGCATTCATGGAATGTGTCTGCTGGAACGCGTTGTCGGCATTGCAACGCGGTGGAACGCCGTGTCGGCAATGGAACTCAGGCGTAGCCAAGGCCAAACCTAGCTACTACCAAGTTCAACCTAGCTACACGAGTATAGGCCTAGCTACAACCATGTTTAAACCTCAACATAGCCAAGTTCAACCTAGCTACAATCAAAAGACGCAATCAATCGGCCAGCTTCGCTGTGTCTTGAGCTTTGCGCGGCCTAGTGCAAGCTTTCGCCTTTTTTCATCAGCGTGAAGCTTTGACTATGTTGTTCTTTCTTTTTTACAATTCATATACAGACGGTTTTCCGCCAATGACTGTCCGTCTTTTCATTCTTGTACATTTCCTTTTCGTGATCCCATATAAGAAGCGGCTTGCGCTCTTTCATCTCTTCGTGAACGCTCATTTTAGATTTAGCGCCTAAGGACGTAATAAAGCTATTTAATATAATCTCTGTCCCTCTTTGGCCAACGTGGTTTGAGGCTATATATAGTACGTGCAGCATGTCATCAAGCCAAAAGTCAGATGAAAAACAATACGCGTGCTATGAGCAAACAGTAGTTTTGTTCAGATTACAAAAATCCTCCTTTATTTTCTGTTCACATGCAACCACACATACATAAACTTTGAAGAACCTGAATATGTAAAACCAAAGAAAAATATTCCAGCTGTTCTTTATTGTGCGTCTGGTATTATGAAGTGATAATACTCGAAAATTGCAAATACCCACGCACTCGATCAACAGCACTGAAATAGCTATTTCCTAAAATGTTTCAGAAATGACGGATCGTCGACTGCAGCCTAATTATTGAACTGATGGCAGAAATCCAAGAAAACTATTGAGAGAAAGATATAAGTAAGATGCGAAAGGCGGGGAGGTTAGCAGAACGATAAAATTCCGTTTGCTACCCTGCACTAGAGAAGGGCTAAGGAGAGACAGAATAATTATCAAGAAAAGCACAGAGGGAGATAGAAAACTAAAATACATATACAAGCTTCATCCGCTAGGAAAAAATGCTCGGACGAACAAACATGCGTGAAGAACTTACATAAAAGCACTCAGGAGCAAGTGTCTGAGCTGGTGTCAGCTGTCTTCCACTGAGCTATAAATTATGAGCATTGCTCACGGCGCAATGCAGCTTTTCTCGGCCGGTGCTAGTATAAATTAGCAGCCATCAATGTATGGTCACTCAAGCCCATCTACCATATTAACTCCAGAAGAGAGAGATGGGGGCAAAGGAAATGTAGGGAGGTTAGCCAGACGCGTGTCTGTTTTGCTACCATACACCGGGGAAAGGAGCAACGGGTTGAAAATGGAGAAAGAAGGGAAGACAGAGAGAGAACACCAGTCGCGCAACAGAATAGAAGGAGCTCCACAAGTCTACAAGCAGTCGCAGAGACCTGTGAACTTCAAATACTGTAACAACGCCTTCGTTGCTTTCTTCGCCAGCGACGCGCAGGGCCATGGCTTCTGAAAGTGGTCTTGAGTCTAGTCGGTTTACTGCTGTCCGGCGAGGGAGGCGCTTGACGTCATAACAAGAACATAATCCCAGGAGGTCTTCAATATTCAGGCATTCAAATACGGAACGAGTATGCTTCAATTAATGGAACGCCAATACGGAGGCGACATCCACCAACGTTGCATTGGAGCGGGAAATTCTTCATGGTAGTCGCAGCTTTAACGAATGATCCGCAAGTTTATGTAGGCAACACTTCGGGTAGCTAGAAGACGACGAATGTGCGTACGTGATAGTTCAAACCAGGAAATAGTCTTCTTGCAGCGTCCCTTCTTGATAGTGGGATCGTAACCGCACGGGTCGCTTCATGGGCGGACCGGGCCGCCTTATCGGTTGAAGTCATTACCAGTAATACTGGTATGTCCTGGCAGCCGCTGAAATGTAATGTCGTGGCCTTTTTTACGAGCTGGATGGTGATCATTTCTTATCTTCTGTGCCAGTTGCACGTGAACCTTTTGGCGTAGGGCAAGCTGCAAACTCTGAAGGGCTGCCTTTCAGCCGCACATATAGGACCCATTTGTGTAGTCGCTCTTGTAGGAAGTATTGGTTTTAACAGTACACAGTGCGGCAAGCTCTGCCGCCGTAGATGTTGTTATATGCGACAATTTAAATTCTATTTTGACTAGCATAGCCGGAATGAACTCCAGAGGGCCTGTATTGATGTAAGTGGCGTGCACAGAAGTTCCCATGTGCTATTTATTTCCATCATTGCACGACATCACCTCTACAATAAGCTTCAATATAAGGCGGAACCGGAGCGGAAGTTACGAGGCATGCTCTACTACTTCAGATTTTGCTCGAGACCGGACAAAGACACTGAGACATTAAGGATGTCATACGGCACTAAGTGGCGTATGACATGAAGGGGATTAAAGGTTCCATGAAAAGCGGGGAACCATGAAGGTTCCAACGTCACAGACTGCGCTGTTTAGTGGGCCGCGCCAGCCATAGCGTTAAAACGAGGGTCTGTTCAATATAGAACTAGAAATGTTACCGATATAGCTGCGGACGTCTTCTCATCGCCGACAAAGTCAGCCTCAAAAATGTCCTTCATATACGTCACAATGACCGTACTTGCGCTTTAACACGATGACATTGAAAGCTCCGGCGATCATCAGGGCCTGAAATAGGGTCCCTAGTTTAGCGGCCATTTATTCAATGCTTCATAGAATAACGTACGCCTTGTCTACAGATGTCAAAAGATTGGAAGGGTATCTTCCGTCTTGTACACTTGCCGAATGGTGACCCTGTGTGAGTCTATATTTTTTGACGCGATAAAAGACCGGAACATATCAACGCTAAATTTTGATACGTTTTGATGCCCACTATAGAGCCTCGATAATGAATACAAAACACTACTGAACAAACCAAAATGTCATCATCATCATTATCAGTCAACTTATGTCCATTGCAGGACGAAGGCTTATCCAAGCGATCTCTGATTTCCCCTGTCTTGTGCCAGCAGCCATCAGCTTATACCTGCAAACTTCCTTAATTTAACTTATGTTACTCCCAACATGACCATATACAAGCTCTGAACATCGTTCAATGAGTGTTAGGCACCCGGTAACTCAAATGAACCTTGTCGCGTAGCGTGCACAAGTATATCTGCACTTCCAATTTAAAGGAAGAGCAAACAACGAACAAACTGCAGCGCCTATAACCAGCGTTGCGCCTGTGATCAGTACATACGCGAGCTGCCTGAACAAGGATGCAATTACAGAGCACGTCGGCATACACATGCATGCATTCACACACGGAACGCACTGGTTGTGTCGTGTCAACACCCGATCTTCCGAGGACCGCACACTGTCTGTCGTCTGTGGGACTATTTAGAAGGCCCCAGCCACAGCGTGCAACTGACAGTGTTAAGGAGAGAGAGAAATTTATTTACAGAAACACAGAAAGGTGAGCCAGAGTTAAAGCTTGTTCTGGCCTGCTGCTCTACATAGGGGCAAAGGGACGGTTATGAAAAGGGCTGCTGAGTGATGATGATGTTGATGATAATAGAAGTATGTTCGTCTAATACAAGTTCACAGCGTTACAGCATGTCTAAAGTCATGCGTCGAGCCCAGTGGCTTGCCGAAAGGCTATAGTTGCACTTGTATCAAGGCTGCGCTGCTTGTATCAGGCCAAGGACCCAAAAGAAACGTGTCTGATAGCAGCCTCTTATCGACGTGTGCGACGTGTGCGATGTTTCTGTCGTTCTTGTGCGTACGCCGGACAAATTCAAAATATGTGAGCAAGTGTTCCTGGCACCTGACAGTAATCGCAATTTGGGCTAGTGTCACTGCAACCAATGAGGTGTCTATAACGCCCGGTGAATACGACAGCAAGGCGAATCCAGTGCCCCATACTTCTTTGGTTTCTGCTATGGTTGTGAAGAGTATGAAAGTTCATTTCTTCGTCCCACTTATGCAATCAGCTGTGTCGTCGATGTGGTTGAGTCCACTGCTGCAACGTATTGCGTATTACGCAATAAAGCAGGGCATTTATGTATGCCCATGAGAAGGCCATTGCGTACTTCAGAAGCATTATTTAAAGCTGTTTTTGCTTGAGCGTCTGCCTGTTCATTTCCTATCACTCCACCGTGTTCACGTATCCACTGAAATCTATATTGTGCTCATTTTTATTTGCAACGTCGAGAAGCTCTGTGATTTCCAGAGCTAAGGAATATTACGAGCCCCATCTCAGCAAGCAGTAAAAGGTTTGAAGAACTGACAGTATGTATCCGCGTGCATCTCATCGCAGTGACTTGAGTACTTGGAGCAGAGGAGAGAGCACATCAAACACTGGAAGAGGAAGATTGAAGGGACACTGAAAATAACGGTGTATTTCATGCCTCAGGACAAGCCAAAGAAAGCGGGACAAGACAGAGTACCATAGAGGTCGTCACGCACACGAGGGTAGTCGCTCGTGCCTTGGCAGGCCAGCCACACTACAATGCTTGAATTTGAAGTTTAATTGTAGCGCAAGAAACCATTAAAGAACACGCATGCATTTTTCAGCAGTAGATTACGAGGTTACAAAGTAGAAATTGTTGCATTTCACTAAGCTCGCCCTCTGCAAATAAGGATTTATGCGTCCACACAGCGCCTAATCATAGCGCCTGGAGTCATACAATCTTTGGCCTACTCGTCGCATGTTGTGGTACTTTTTTTTCTCGAGTCACTCGGAAAGAAGGCTCCGCTCGTGCAAGCCGGCTTGCAGACATGCAGTAATGAAAATAATAAAATTTAAAAAAAAATTGCGTAGCTTGCACTGGAGGCGCAATGCTAAAGAGACAGCGGAGCTGATGGGCACCTAGCTAGTCCTGGCTTTTGGGCTAGGCTAAGCCAGGACTAGCTAGGTTACAAAACGTCACAAGTCATCCCCAGCATTTTCCGGAATTTATTGATCGATAATCAATTAGCTATTGCTTGGCTATCGATTGGCTATCCCAAGGCGTTGCCAACGTATTCGGGCTAGGCTAAGCACTACCAAGTCATCCCCAGCATTTCCGTAATTTATTGATTATTAATCAATTATCGATTATCAATTGATTGACTATCGATTGGCTATCGATGACTGACTAAGCTTAAGTACTCCGAACCATGCTTAGCTAGACTTATCCAGGTTCAGCTTCGCTGGTTCACAGGGGCATGTACGATTGCGCTTGGACCCTTTCTGCACAATCGCCAGGATCGGCCCACATTTTTTGTGGAGGACTAACGGCATAACGGCCGGCTTAAACAGCTCCGCTGTTAAAATGAGAAAATGACGCAGACACATTTTCTCCGGAAATCGGATGTTAATTGTCTAGTCAGATGCTCCTGTGAAACCATGAAAGCACCGCCCACGGCAGATACCTTCTTGACGCGACAAAAAAAGAGAAACTGTGGATGCTCCCTCACAAAGGAACGAGATGGAAAGTAGAAAATACAGGAACAGGCAAACCGTAGGCGTGAGTCGCAAGCAAGATAGAATAATGGCGCTAAAGAATGTTGGAGACAGTGTTTGGATCGGAAAGAAAGTATAATGCTCGTAATCTGCAAGACCAAGGCTGAGATTAAGGACTAGACGTGGCTACTGCTGTGTGGGAAGTGGGTCATGCTTTTCTGCATATTGCAGGGCTTTTGTTCACAGTGTGTCGGCACGTGTGTGCTATTGCGCACTCCACTGACGCCGCTTCCACATTAACCTGTTTGCGGCGCCTCCCTCGCTGCAAACAGCTCTAACATTGACGAGGCAACGCAGAGGCACTAAGACACCTCCGTCGCAGACGAGACCCAGGGAAATGAAGAGAAACCGCGAACAGCGCTGCAATTTTCAAGAGAGCGCGAACGAGCTCAGGTGACGAACGCTTGAAATGGAGCCCAGGAGCGAAGCCATGGTGCCACGGGGACGGCGACGATGGCTTCCATCACGAAATTACCTCCCTCGGAATTCCAGAGAATGCTCGGCACACGATGAGTGAGGCGCGGAGAGCGCGAAAGGAGAAGCTTGTTTTCGTCCCATACACTGACGTAAATTTTGAGGGCAAAACTTCTCTTATCCTCCCGGACCATTTCGCGCCTGCGCATGGACGTTTTCTGAGATGTGCTTTTGCCTAAAACTGCTTGCCTACAAGTCACTCGTACGCTCTAAGCTGGAATATGCATCTGCCATCTGCAGCCCTAACCAAAAATATCTAATAAAGTGCCTAGAATCAGTACAAAATCGTGCCACAAGATTCAATCATTCATGCTGTTAATACAATACCAGTATATCATCGTTGAAAGCAGAGTCCGGCATATCAAACCTTGCTTGTCGGCATCGTATCGCTAGTTTATACTTATTCCATAAGTTTTATTGCGATAGCAATTATATGGACACTCAAAAGCAGATTTCTGCCGTCGCCGTCGCCGTCGCCGTGAGGTTCCGTATGACGTCAGTGGAGATGAAATCGTCGCCGCGCGCTGAACGCTGTATGTGCGAGTGAAAGGGCGCGAGGGACGCGCGCTTTCACGGGGAGTGAACGCACGGCGGAGAACAAACGCGCGTTCTGCGCTGTGCTCCCTTAACTCTTTCGTTACCGTGCGAAAATGGCCATTGGCTGCAGAAGTAGGCGTCTCTTTCCTCCTTTACAATCACCATATATGTAGAGCAAACGTGCTTTCTTCCGACGCGCGAAAGGCCGTGGGGGAGGGGGGAGAGGGAGTGAAGGGAGGCGACGTTTAGCAACGTAACCGAAGTGCCTATCTATTTCAGAGGCTCCGGCAACAGTCACCAACGCCGCACGCATTTTGAGCGAACGCGGGCAAAACGCCGACGGCGTCGACAACAGTTCCTGCGTGTTGCCGGTGCTGCTGCATGTCCAAGTTTATACAGCTGATAAAGCTACTATCATTACTCCGTATAGCTCTCTACAAATTTGCTATCGCAATTGATGCTTCGCCTTTCAGGTGAAACTGCGACAACTTTTTTTTACAGCTCACTTAATCATCCACCCTACATCAGTCCTCCGGCACGCATTTCACTTCGCATTGGTCATCCCCTCCAAGTCGCCCGGCCACGTGCGCACACTACCACTTTTGCCTCATCATTCTTCCCACGCTCAGCCTCGGACTGGAACGGCCTTCCACACGACATCGCCGCAATCACCTGCCCATCCGCATTTTTGAACGGTATAACTTCCATATTTAACCGCGAGCAAACATGTACTTAACCATCCTTTCCTTGTGTATTTATTTACTTTATACTTGTTGCCCACCCCTTATGTAATACCCCCAACCCTGGGGGCCTTTAAGGTAATAAAGTGAAGTGAAGTGAAGTGAAGAAGAAGTTGATGCATTGCTCACTGTATCGATGTCCTAAACAGACGGGAAAAAAATAAACTACGTCCACCTGATTGTCAGCCACGGTTTGTTAATATTGTGAAAATAGTGCAGTTTTCTGTGAATTTACATTATGGTCAAAGTAAAATCGTGACGCATAATATCATGTAAATCGACGCATAAATCTATTCGGGATGCGCTTATAGGGGTGCTTAAGATCACGGTGCTTCCACGTGCATAATTAGGTTTATAGTCTTTTACCGTTGAATTTTATTGAATTGTGAATGCGTGAACCAAACTGAACAAAAGTTAATTAAGATAAGCTTTTATTTCTTTTCTTTTCTTTTAGATGACAATAAAAACAACTCATCTCCATACTTACTGAGTTCGAGTACAAATGAATTCAAACATATACGTCTGTCAAATACTTGGATTTAGCAATTATTAGTAACGTAAAAACGATGTACATACGCATAGGAATCATGCCACCAACGAAAACAATTTTTCCCAGTTAATCTCATCAGTGCGTCTGATCTCTGTATCTTCAGGTTATTTGTATGCACAAGAATGCTGTTAGGACAAATATCGTGAACATATTAACACTGTTTTTCTTTCCTGCTGGGGTTTTACATGCCAAAATCAGTTCTGATTATGAGGCAAGCCGTAGTGGAGGGTTCCAGATAAAGTTTAACCACCTGGGGTTCTTTAACGTGCACTACAACGCAAGTACACGGGCGTTTTTGCATTTCACCTCCATCGAAATGCGGCCGCCGTGGCCGGGATTCGATCCTGCGACCTCGTGCTCAGCAGCGCAACGCCTTAGCTGACTGTGCAACCCCGGCGGGTCGAAACACTGTTCAACGTTTGGTCAGTCATGCACCGACAAAAAACGTGCGTCATAGCACCACTTGTTAGATTTTTCGCACTCCACACCAATTTTAATCATGCATCTCTGAACTAACATGTTACCTTAGCGTACTTGTATGAATCAATGTTTCATCCGAGAAACCATAGAAAAAATGCTACATCATGCTTTATTCCTCCTGTACCAAACTTTTCACACATGAATATAATTCTAAAGAAAATGAAATTTTCGACTACTACGTGCAAAAACTATGACCGGATTATGAGGCATGCCGTAGTAGGGGACTCTGGATTAATATCAACCACCTGGTATTCTTTCAAATTCACCCAATGCACAGTACACGGGTGTTCTTGCAAGATCAAATTCTCTATGAAATGTACTGTCAGTGCGCTTTCGTATACATTCAAAAATTCGTTGATTTTTTACTGCTATGCGAACCACTGACTTGTTCCATTCATATTCATCAATGTAACTTTGAAATAATCATCTAGCGCATTCATCTAACATGTGTGTGTGTGTGTGTTTTGTACTACTTTACATTTACTGCTTATGTACCGGGAAATGTGGTAATAAAAACTTCATTTTTATTTAAGTTCTAAAGTGAATCCAGGATAGCACATAACGAACTATACTTCTTACGTACCAAAGTAGACGTTCTTCCTCTAGAGTTATTGCACCGTGATTCGCGTAGCCTCGGTGTTTGTGACTATTGTGTCAAATCCACATTGTTCAAAGGTGAAGCAAAAAGGCAACTCATTCAATAACTTCTAGCCGTACTTATTATATTGGACTGCCGAGACACTTGTCGGTCACTAACATGCTAACCTTGCTCCAACTTAAACTTTTCCTGCGACTACATATAACAAGCTTATCTGATCTACCACGCTATAACAAGTGTGCAACAAGGCAGATGTTTGTCTTTTCCACCAAACTGATCATCGCCCCTCAAACGTGCAAATGCTGTACCCTGAGCCAAACGTCTATATTTTCTTTTT
Organism: Dermacentor silvarum; assembly: GCF_013339745.2. NCBI lineage: Eukaryota > Metazoa > Arthropoda > Arachnida > Ixodida > Ixodidae > Dermacentor > Dermacentor silvarum. The sequence goes on from NC_051157.2 coordinate 23,107,698, forward strand.
CGATCGCTGTTAGACAATTAAATTATATAGGATATGTGATCCACGATATACAGCTTATTCGATAATACAGTAATGCTCCGAAGTATACGGTTCACGTGCACCTATTGAAAAACCCAAACGAGTATAAATAAAGCATAGTCCACCGCAAGTATCACCGCATGAGACAAGACTTCAGGAGTTCAGTATGCACGAGTAGCGCGTTTTCCGTAATAAACTTTCTATATACGAACTCTCTAGAGAGGTTCAGTTGAACTGCGCGCGAGGCCTTATCACTCCATCGATGCCGAAATGGAGGTACTGAATTACCTCTTGGTGTCCAACCATCTATCGTGTTTGTTTATGCAAAAACTGAGAGGCCTGACATAACCATTAACGTCTGAGTGCTACTTCATCAGTTATACCACTATAGGAGCACCTTATGGAGCCCAGCATTCGTAATATTTCATAAAGCCACCCTAATTTGTTTCTATCTTGCTGAGTACATTACATTGAATATAATGCGAAACAACCAGACGACAGAAAAAAAGAAAGAAAAACGATAACGCTGAACAGATAACTGATGCCGTTGTGTTTTTTTTTTTTTTTTTTATTTTGTCAGACGCATCGTGCACGCAAATGTCAAACCTTTGGATCACCCATATAGTACACAGCGTACAGCAAACTCAGGTTATGCAGGAACAAGGAGTAATGTTTACAGAATAAATGTTTGAACCAAATTCCCGTTCATATACCAGGATAAAGCAAAAGCAGTCTGGCCGACGGCCGTTTCTCTTGCTCTTAGAAATCCACGACAATATTAGATCAATAGAGCACGCGGGTCTTCAATTTTACTTACGGTTCCCGAGAGGGCTGCTGTAACGGAATTATACGTTATGCTGCAGGTTCATGGTTCGCTGCATTTGGGCTAGATTTACAAAAAAGAAAAAAAAAACACAGGCAAATCGTCTTTCTGGAATTGCGGTCTTGTTTTGCTAAACCTTTGTCATATTAATAACACACACTGCACCAGCGAAACCAGTCATTTGGCTCAGTTCCAGTGAATATTAATTAAATTTGTCCCAACTGAGTAATGGTAAGATCGGATAGCTAGATGTGAACAAGTGAGCAACGGGCGTGCAGCAATTCCTTTGAAATCAAGTGCGGCCGCTCCACTGGCTTTCATTTAAGACCAAGTCTTTCTTAGTGAGATTTTAAAACGGAGATTTCTTTCCAGGCACCTTTTCGTACCTGTCCAACTCTAGCGCCGAGAAGCTGCGTATGACGGCCATTCTCGCATTGAGATGCTTGGCGCCTTTCAATCCGCAGTTGCACTTGAAGAGACTGACGCACCAGAAGCACCATGAGTGCACCATGACACTATGAGTCACCACTAAATGTTTGACCAAATAATATACGCATGATGTACTGGTTGTAAATACGTCTATATATCCAGCCTCTCTGTAACTCACTGCAAATACAATAATTTCTTTGCAGAGTCATGTTTTGTAGATGCTGCCCAATACGAAGGTGACTCCAGCCATTTTGTTGCTAACGTCGTGGACATGAAGGGTCGAGTGTTATCGGCCGCGTCAATCAGGACGTCATCGGCTTGCAAGGCGGAGCAGCTGGCCATTGCGCTGGCGCTCCTTCGGTCGGACAGGGAAGATATTTATACGGACTCGAGATCAGCCCTTCGAGCTTTCTCGACTGGGGCAGTTTGTGAAGAGGTTGGTAGGGCACTTGAGGGTAAGGTGTTTACTCATCACGTCATTACATGGTTCCCGGCGCACGAGGGCGCAGAACTAGGGGGGCTAGCCAACGTTAATGAGTTGGCCCATGCCCGGGCGCGAGGTCTTTCCGGCCGCGCCGGGCACTGGGAGGCCGGTGTGCCGGGTGGGACCGGCGACGGGCTTGGTCCGACCTTTTCGGAGGCAGAACCCCCCCGTTTCAGGGACATTCTCTCCACCTTCAACGAGATCACTAGCCACTATCAGATGAGTCGTAGGGCTTTCCCCCTGCCACATCGAAATCTCACGAGGCCTCAAGCCGTGACCCTCAGGCTAATACAAACGAACTCGTATCCCACACTCTCCATCATCAGTAGGTACACGGAGGTCTCCCCTCTTTGTCCCGACTGCGGCGGAGTTAGCGATTTCAAACACATGCTCTGGGAGTGCCCCTCTTTACAGTACCCCACGGACCACGTATTGATGGCGGACGCATTTTATTCATTGGTCAAGAGCCACGAATGGATTAATCAACTCCGGGCTGTCCAGAAGGCCCACGATGCGGCGGTGAGGCTTGGCCTTCCCGTCCCAACGTGGGAGCGGCCCGCAGTCTTGCCCCTATAAAAACGGGGTGAAGATTCTTCAGGACCTAAATAAATGTTACCACCACCACCATAACATGCTGCTATTTAATTTTACCACCACTTTTCCGTATAGGGTATCATTCTAGCCTCTTTAATGGGTGATCCCGGAGATAGTGTACCTTAAAAATATCGGCCGATATGTGCTACTGAGACCACTTGTCGCCGTGATGCTCCAAATGTTTCTTATATATATTGAATAGATGCGTACAATGATTCGGACAGAGGACCCCTAGCACAGCAGCCCGGTGGTGTAACCATTAGGCCACAGGCGCACTTATTAACAGCGAAGCTGTTTGACCTGGGCATTTGCTGTCAGGTGTAACGCCTAAATGTTCGCCGATCCTGGTGGTAGTGCAGAAAGCGTCCAAGCGAAATGGCACATACCCCTGTGAACTAGCGAAGCTGTTTTAGCTCGAGGATGGTCCGTCGAGTGTACGCCGCAAGACCTCCACCTTGCGATGACGTCACCATGCGTCGCCTAGCAACGCTTCGCCCCAGCTGCGTGAGCCGTGACGTCATCGCGCGCGCCGCATTGCTTCGACTTAGCTTTGGCGAGCCATGACGTCACCGCGCGGTGCGGAGTGGTTGCCGCGGTAGCGCAGAGGCGCAGCGAAGCCATGACGTCACTGCGCCGACCACGGGAAATATTGACCCTTTTCGCGGAGCAGTTCGCTCTAGAGGAACGAGATGGCGCTTTCGGCCGCGCGCCATACGTTGCCTCAGCAAATGCGCACGAATGCGAAAACATTACTGCTTCTACCCTGCTACTGTGCGATCAGCTGTCGAAAATGCAATTGGGTGTGCGCTAATGCGCTGTGCCCAATTCATACTGCAAAATGTGTAACGATAAAGAGAAGACATGTGCGGTACTTCGCTGCAAAAATAGTAATTCACATATTAATGAATGGAATCAACCTGTGTCGCCCCGGCTACATAAGGACTGCCTGTGTTGCCGCCCTTCACGATGCACGGCTTTCTTCAAGGATAAAAAAATATAATTCATGCGCCAGCGCTGTATAGCTAGCCTCCAAAGAAAGGACTTCAACTCCGGTACGTCGGCACTTGGGAGTGAGTACCGCTCGTTACAAAATGAAGTAGTGCCACTTACTGGCATAGTAACTTTCCCGCACGTTATCTACACACATCCACCCTTACTCGCACGAAAACTTACGCCCACCCTATCACCAACGTGTGAGTGAATAGGCGCACACTTGAATCAATGTGCCGAAGCATGAGTGACGGCGACTACACCGACAAGACACGAATGTTGGAAGCTGAATGTTTCGTGACGGTCCACCAAGTAAGCGAGGGACTAGCGATAAAACGTCTTTGCTACGAGCTACCGCAAAATACAGAACATTTAAATTCCAAGCTTTGTGCGCGGCAAGAGCAAATTTATCGTAGCAGAGCTCCCCCGCGAGTGATTACGCTGAAAATAAGCAATCAGATAGTGGCCGCACCGTGGAACTTTACTGAGTCAGAAATATGACAAGCCGCTGGTTCAAAATGTTTGCCAAATAAAGAACGCAGAGCACACTGATCTCGATTTAATTCATAAGCGGAAAGTTTGGACAGCTTGGAATACATTTCTAGCCCCGGCGTGAGCAGCGTATACGGCGTGAGCACCGTATACACTGCTCACGCCGTTTGGACAAGGCGTAAAGAGCTCTGAAAACACTTACATGTCCTCTAAAGCTGTGGCCAAAGCTTCGTGTCGTGCATGCAGTCACCGTCTACGATACGCGTCGAAACAGAGGTTTGCTGCGCCGCGCCGGCGTCACGCGCTTGCATTGTAAACGCGGAGGCAACGGAGGCGGCTGAGGCAAGCAATGGACGCGTCACCACGTGATCAAACATGGCAGCGCCCACGGGAGCGCCACGAAAAGGGTCAAAAGCTCCGCGTCTCCGTCGCGGCGACACAAAAGCCCCGCCGTCTCCACGCCGAGCACATCGCGGCAAAGATGGGACGGCCGAAAAAGAGGAAGCGCGGCGCGAAAGCCACCGCGCCGCTACTCGAGAGCGAGTGAGGAGACTTCGGTCCGATCCTGACTATAGCGCCGCCGAAACGGCTCCGGAGTTACGAGCCCGCGAAACCGAGCAAAAGCGTTTATGCGTCGAAATAACTTAATGACCGAGTGTTCGTTGTTCCTTGGGCTGTCGATGATTCCGGGGTGATCTTGCGCAAAACGTGGCCGAGTCTTGAAGCACAACCTCGCAAGAACTTGACCAAACCAAGATAAAGCTAGGTGAGGTTGCGAGCTTCGCTGTTTGCCCAGTCTTCGCACCACTAGTGTGAAGCTGCCCCTAATTTTTTCTCTTCATTACAACATTAAACTTGTCAGCTAGAACATACGACATTAAGCTTCAGGCTTAGCGTTCCAGCGTCCATTGTCTACAGGCACATGCCTGAGCTGGCGTAATAGAACATCCTTAAGAATTTCCCGCGGGCAAGCCAGCGAGTTGGGACGCTTGGCGAGCTTTACTGAAATTTAGGAACACTCCACGCAATTTCTCGTCGTTGTCGATAATTACACATGAAATTTGTTATTTCTTCAACTTAAATACGTTTTAAGGAGTATAAAAGTGTAAGCCAATCCCGAAGATCGTGCAGTCAAAAGCTTTAAGAGTCTGACGCTCCTCCTACTCCTTTCACGCGAGGGGTGATGCGAGAAGTTGCTGTACGCAATGACTCCGCCCAATGTAACCCCCAAGCTACAAATTACTCAGGAAGACTGTCTTTCATCGACTTCAATTGGTGGTTGAATCGCCTTCCAACTATTTCATTGTTTTTTGAATGCGTAAGCATTTCTATGGTTATCCAACGAGAAAACTGTCCGAGCGTCCGTCCGTCCTCCGCGTAAGACTATCGCTTTCAAGCCAGCTGTGGAAGACGGCGACGACGAACGTGCGAACAGTGGCACGAGCGCGAGAGGCCGTGTGGGAACACTGGCATGATCAGCTGCACCCGAGCCAGCTGTAGAAGAATACGACGAAGAATGCAGTGGCTCGAGCGCGTCTCTTTGACCACGTGACCTGTGCAATCAGGCACGCGCTAGGCACACCTTGTAGTAAGCCAGAACTGTGGAGCAGCCATGGTTTTGGATCGGAAGGTCCTCAGCGCAGCTGGCGCCACCACCTGCAGTAGTTTGCTTGCCTCAGCAGTGCACATTGCGCCGCCTTCCGCAGTAGTTCGTGTTGCCGCAGCGCTGTCGCGTTTACCGTAATGGCACCAAGACGATCGCGGCTGCTGAGCAGTGCTAGGATTACCAGCAGTGTTTAGTGTGAGTACTCAAAACCCCGTCGTCACTACGAAATCCTTACGCATCAGTCATATGATGCGGAACTCCCTAAGGAGATTCTATATACGTAATTGTTCTATCTCTTCGTTCCCTGAGTGAGGAAAGATACACGGATAGGGTTTCTGCAGGCTTATATGCTCGTAGTCATTTACAAATACAGAAACGAGACAGATTTCCGAGCAAAAAAAAAGAAGTTCAAGCATGCTGTATTACTACGAAAATTTTCTCATCCGTATTCAGGAAACTGCTGTTCAGCTGAAACTGTTAGTAACCGTGGGGGTCACGAAATAGTGATATTGGCCATAATAACACAGGCTGCCGGAAAATGTCAGGCAGCACTTACGAAGAAGAACTTTGTGGAATTGGCTCTGTCTTCTAATATATTCTACTGTCGTAAAAAGGTCGGGTTAAATAGGATCTTATAATGGAAAGCTTGGAATCAGTTTGCCTTCGGCTACTTCATTTCACTCGTACTAAAAATACAAGTTTACTTTTTGTTTGTTTTATTAATACTGCTTCTCCTTTAGTTTCAGTTTGTTCCCATATATCAGACGCTGTCCTGTGCAGTGCGTGGAATAAGAGTTCAAAGGCCATGTTATCTTTATGCTAGTGGTAATCACGACATTCGCAGCTCCAATCGATAATCATGTGTGGTGTCGGTTACACTTCCTCCCTCCCTTTACTTTTTTAGGAGCGAAGCTCCTTATAGCGGCACCAGTTCCGTCCCCGTCGTCGTAGTAGTAGTGTGTAACCAGTCTGAGAAAAATGAGAAAAAAAATCCGAAGTTGTGTCCGTAGCGCGGAATCGAACCAGGGACCCCTCGCTTCCGAGCGCGCGGCGCTATAGCCCACTACGCCACGAAGCGCACATAGACAGACGCACCACGATGGCAATAAATACCCAACATTAACGAAAGGCCGCGTTTCTAGCGCGTTTCTAACGCGTTTGTGCTAGCGCGTTACGGCCCGTGTAAGAAGCTGGTGTAAGACGCTGTGGCCTCTCCGCCTTACCTTCAACGCGTTTCGAACGCGCTGCCCAAGGCGGTGGCAAGTCAAGTTCAAGTCGAGGAGCGTTTATGAATACGGGGGGTATACTCTCTCAGCAGTCATGTGATGGCGTCGGCAAACGCGGTGCACGTTCCGGCATGTGTAAATGGCTGCGTAAGACGCTGTGGCGGCTCCCCCTTACTAGAGAGTACTGCACGTTTCTAACGCGTTTGTGCTAGCGTCCCCTTAAGCGGGAGATCCGATGATTCCCTCCGGAGCTTCGCCCACTCATCATCATTCACCCCGTGGATATGCTGTGATTTTTTTTTCACTTAAACCCGCTTTTTTGGCTCATTGATTTGAAGCAGCGCATCTTGTCTGAACGGATGAACTGCCATGTGCTGTGCTATTGGCTCTTTCTTTGAGAAAAGCTTCCTTGCTGAAATATACTTTACGTTGCATGGGATTTTGCACATATGATACCGAGCCTTACGACGATGTTCCATTCGGCGTCACGTGGCGTTCATGGTCTATAACATGACATTATGACGCACATGAGCCTATTTCAGTGATTAACAAGTAGTGTTGTTGTGGCATCAGGAATACTATTGAAGTTTTACATTTGGTACTCGCATTCACGGAGCATCAAGCAAAGCGCCGTAACGATTTCGTTAATTACCACCAGTATAGTAGGTACGTTGTATTGTCAGTAGCCAGTTGATATACTTTCTTCACTTACAAAATGAGTAATTCTACACGTTTTAAAGACGATAGTCTTTTAAAGACGATAGTCTTTCTTGGGGAACTTAAACGCTGAAAATTTGGTCTGTCTGTCTGTCTGTCTGTCTGTCTGTCTGTCTTTCTGTTTGTCTGTCTGTCAACCGATTCAGCCACCCGGCCAAAGTTGGACCACTTGCTTACCGCCCACACTACTTAAACTGGTACGGCTGTTCATACTTGTGAACGTTATCGATCAAAAAGTAAATATTACGCATATCTGAGGCGCAACATCACTAGGTAAGTATTAGGAGGTGCGTTCCTTTAATAGAAAATACATAGATACGTAACTCTAAAGACCCTAGTTTCTTAAGCTGCGCTGAAAATGCCATGCTTGCGCGCCGATGAACGACGTCTGCCACGAAGGAAGGGAACCCTCTGCACAAGCTCGTGTTTCCCCGACTGCGCGCCGACGAGCGCCCTCTGCCATGGAGGAAGGAAACCCTCTGCCAAGCTCATGTTTCCCGATGTATTGCCAGATGGCGTCCATGTCTCACGCAGCGCCTCCTCAATTTTATCAATGCCAGCCAGATGCGGCCGATTCCGCCTCCTCAATTTTATCAATGCCAGCCAGATGCGGCCGATTCAACATAAAGGAAGCGCTGTCTGAGGCAGGGCAAAACATAAATGGCCGCTTGATGAAATACAACCCACTCTACAAGACATGCCCAGACAACGCAGGGAAAAGACCGACGACCAAATTGCAGCGGAGAAACGCCGGCGTGCCGACGCTCGTCGTCTCCGAGAGCAGCATCACGGGTGGCCGCAGATCAGACCAGCACTCATGTAGTACGGCCGGCAGAAGACTATCGTCTTTCGACGACATTTGCAGCGAAGCACGCAGATACGCGGCCATTTTTTTAAGCACACCCTCGAATACCCATCTGTTTTCAGCCTTGCAAAAAACGTGAGCGTAGCGCGCTGGAATATTGTTGGGTTCGGTTATCGTTACAGCTATCGGCAACCGGGGACTCAATAAAATACGTAGCCTACATTACGATCCACTTCTCAATAATGTGTTTCATGCATAATAGCACTGTGCACCGCCAAATTATCATTGAACCTATAGTTGTTCTTATATTAGCTCAGTAGTCGAAAAATACATCCGGGCCTCTTTTTCGGAGCTTTCTACAATCAGCTCTAAGTAGGTGCAATAATAATAATAATAATAATAATAATAATAATAATAATAATAATAATAATAATAATAATAATAATAATAATAATAATAATAATAATAATAATAATAATAATCACCATCATCAGCCTATATTTATGTCCACTGGAGGACGAAGGCCTCTTTCTGTGATCTCCAATTACCCCTGTCTTGCGCTAGCTGATTCCAACTTGCGCCTGCATATTTCCTAACTTCATCACCCCAGCTAGTTTTTCTGCAGTCCTCGACTGCGCTTCCCTTCTCTTGGTATCCATTCTGTAACTCTAATGGTCCACCGGTTATGCATCCTACGCATTACATGGCCTGCCCAGCTCCATTTTTCCCGCTTAATGTCAACTAGAATATCGGCTATCCCCGTCTGTTCTCTGATCCACACCACTCTCTTCCTGTCTCTTCACGTTAAGCCTAACATTTTTCGTTCCATCATTCTTTGTGCGGCAGCACAAAGAGGGATATGTGTGTAGCAGCAATAACTAACCAAAACCAATAACACAGTGTCCTTTCAGATATTCTTTCCGAGCGATTGCCTGTCACCATGGGACAAGCGCACGCAGAAAGTCACCGGTATACTTGTTAACACTGGGGTGGTATGTCAATGAAGTGATTTTCGGTTTGCCTTTTGTTTCTAGAACTCTATATTGATAACGTATGTACTCGCAGTCTTGACACAGCTTCGCGACAATCCGAGTCATTCACCAGCGACGTTAGCTATGTGGGAAGATTGGCGGGAAATTGCCTTAGGAGGGCTCCTTTATTGTGATGGCAATGGGGTAATCATCATCCTAAGCGATTTTAAGCAAGTATACATTTTATTTTGTTCCCGAACGATAAGCTATTGTTGGAGCAAAATGTCGCCAACTCGCTTTCTCTACACAACACCGGAGGAGCCTGGCTTGTTCTGAAAGACGTCACTTGGAGGTCGAGTGAGGCATTTGAAAAAATTACCTAGCCTCCAGCAAATGTACCCGAACGACAAAAGTGGCTTTTAACGTTCTTCGCTACAGTAAGCGTTCCGTATCTACAAATAAAATCAAATTTCCCTGCTTATGAATTTTTCTCGCGTGCATAAATACACGTTCGGGAATACAGAACGTCGCTGTGGGGGAGGGGGGGGGGGGGAGGCAAACATGTAAGCAGGAAGTACAGCAGCCGTATAGATATAAGGTTTGCTTGCTTTGCATGCATATTACAAAATGCGAGCTGCGGATCCTTTCAAAAGTCACGCTTCTGAGTTCGTCTGTAGAAAGATTGCGCTCCGATCTAGAATAAGCACGAATGAAGCGGGCGAGTGCCGCTTGTGTAATAGTATTTGTTTGAATATTTATTCACATTCCTTTTTTTGTAGGTTTATTCCCTCTTTGTACCTGCGCTTAATTTTTTGACTACATTGTTTATCTACTTTTGCCCAAGGACATTCTCTTGGATAGTTCATATGCATTTCTGATACTTCCTCTACAAACTAGAAACTATTTTTCAAGTAATTTTATATTTGGCTACGACTTTAATTTTTTGTTGTTGCTTGCTTCAGTAGTGTTGTCACTTTGTATTGACAAATGAGTTTATTGGATATTTGTCACAAAAGAGCGCGTAATCCAAGCGCGCGCCGAGTGTCACGCAAGCCAGTGAAAGAACACGCCGGCCCCGCGGCAACTTCAACAGAGGGGGAGAGCGCATACGCCTCAAGCAACAACGCTAACAACGGCGCCGAAACGTCTGGAAGAGACTCGACGGAGCGACGTTAACCGGAGGGAGAGAGAGAGAGAGCACACGCGCGCGCCGAGACACCTTCTCACCCGGCGAGTCGACAGCCATTACTACTGCGTGAGCGTACACCAACAGGATGAGTCATCACCCCCCCCCCCCCTCGAGAATGCTCCGATGGTGGCGGTCGAAGGTACGTGAAAAGAGTAGAAGCTTCCCAAGCTTTGGCCATGCTACGAGATCACGACACCGATAGGAAAGTTCGAGAACGCCTGTGGAAGCTATATAACCGCCGTGCGAGAATCGGATGGAGGAATCCAGGAATTCAGGAGTTCAGTCCGCACCGGTGATGTAACGTGAAGACCGAGCGTCTGCGGAAGAAGGGGATTCCCCGGCAAGCTAGTCGACGAGTTCATCAAGCGTCTGCATTTCCGGAAGAAGTTCTTTCTTCGAGATTTGCCCCCAAGTTACGCCGGGATCGTCTGACTTCCAAGACCAACACTGGTGAATACGATTGGACACTTAGTGTTCCTTTTTATTTGTGTTTTACGTGTTGGACTCTCAGTGCTTGTCGTTATTTTCTTGTGTTTGTTAATACCCATCTGATTTGTATTGTGTTGTGTCTAGCCTAAGTGTGCAAGTGTGTGTGTAACTGCCTTGTGTGAAGAATATATGTTGTTGTGTTTTGACAACTCTGGGCTCTAACTCGGTCTTTGGACAGCAACCGGCGTTCGCTGGCGCACCAGAGGGCCCACTCTTAATTGTCCTTGCTTTCGTGGGATTATTTTCGGAAGCTGATAAGTCGGCTTTGGAATTTGATCCGGCGTCTGCGTCTCGTTCACTGGGGTCTGTGACAATATTATTGATCGTTGTTTATGAAATATTTTGCTTGAATATTCTGGAGCAGTAGGAATTGAAGTATAGTCATGTTTGCACGAGTGATTCTTGCACAGTGCGTGACTATAACTTTGCACTCGCCTTTAAATAAACCAAATTGTTGATTGCACTGTCTACAACCATAGATGTTCGGGGAATTTTGTTTCAGCTTGTTAGCTGCGCCACGACGCGGCGCACCACGTTCTTCGCAGTTTATCCATCTAGGGATGAATGTGGAAGTGGTTAGGTTCACCGAGACAATAGTATTCATCGTTACCCGTGCCAAAGGTTTGTCTTCAAGCTTGCTTCAGTCTCTTAACCAATGCGCCTCACTGTAATCTTCTATTTGTAAGCTCTCGTTCTCTTTCGCTCTCTGTACTTTTTTCAAACATCTACTTCGTACATCCCAGTGCAGAGTAGCAAACTGGGAACTCGCATCTGGTTAATTTGCCTGCATTTCCTTTCTCTCTCTCTCTCTCTGGGTAATGCTAGATAAGCTAATACCTGCTGATGTCGTTACTCGTAATATTGTTGGACGCTGTGTCTTCTGCTCTAGTGATTTTGTTTAGTTCCAAGAATTTATCGCATTTGAAAAAGTCAATACTCTAAATATTTAGCTATACGCAAACTGAAGAGCACCTGACCAAGGTGTACAACGTGTATCTACCCTAATTAAATGTACATTCGCATTTCTTGCTCAAAGGAAGCTGGTCACGTGGTAGAGGTAGAGAGGGTATGGGATAGCTTAGAAGACCGTGGATGCTGTAGAAGCCAGTCGGAGCTCGGAAGGAGTGAGACAGAGAGAGCACCGCAGCTTCGAATGAGCGCCCAAGAGAGGGAACATTGAATAGGTGTTCAGAGATGTGCCGGTCAGTCGTGAACATCAGAAACCAAGGGAATACAAAGAGGCTGAGATCGAAATTCCGAACTGATAAATGAAAATTAACTCAGAGGGGATCTTCCTGGTGCATTTCAGTTTTGGTTGGCTGTCAGCTCCTCTCGCCATATTGCCTATTCAAAAAGCCGTCACTAGTATTATTTTAGGACAAGCTTGATGATGTCTGTTACGATAAAGTATTAGTGAAACCATCATTTTTAATCTAATTCCCTCAGCAATTTGGTCATTATGGACGCCTTTCTTACTGTGTTAGTTTTTATTAGTTATTACAGTTAGCACGAGTTAAGTCGTAGGCTCGGTTTGAGCGGTGAATTAAACTTTATGCCTGACTGTCAAATGGCCCATTGAGCGAAATGCAGCTCCACTAGCGTGAAACCTGGGGAGGTGCGAAGCATGCAGTGATGCACCGCTGCATGCACTGAGTATGGGCTCATACTGCCTTAAGCAATGGCTCATAACCCTATACACGTAGCCGCCCCATTGCGACGACAGAAGAGAAGTGAAATTCTACGTTGGAGTTATGAGCGGCAACGAAGCCAGCTGTGGAAGACGACGACGAACGCGGAAGCGCTCGGAAACGCGGGACGCGGCACGCGGGCTCACGCTCGGCACGCACTCGTGCCGAGCGCGAGCACTAGCACGAGCCGCTTGCTTCACCGTGACGACGACGACAGAAGACGCCGAACAGCCCGAGCACATAAGGTGCTTCGCAGATAAAAACTTACCTCGAAGCAACGACGATGCGCCAGTGGCTATTTGCTGAGTGGTGGACTTCTTACGCGTGTTGCTTCCACGCAAACCCGACGCCATGCGCCCACAGCTATGCTATAACAGTGGATATTATTGCGATAGCAATTATATGGACACTTCAACCGGATTTCTACCGTCGCCGTCGCCGTGACGTTCCGTATAAAGTCCAAGGGCGATAAAATCGTCGCCACGCGCCGTATGCGCGAGCGAAAGCGCGCGGGGGACGCGCGCTATCACAGAGAGCGAACGCAGGGCGGAAAGCAAACGCGACCGTCGCGCGAAAGGCCGTGGGGGTATGGGAGAGACGGAAGCAGGGCGACGCTGTGCTCCGGCACCAAAGGCGTATCTTGCAACCGGGCGTAAGAGGAACTTGCCACTCAATCTCCCACGTGAAAGCAAGAAAGCGGGAAGGCAGCGCGGGAGGGAGGAGGGCGCAGCTTCTACTCTGCCAACAACTGCGCTCGTACTTTGCCGGCGGCTGTGGCGGTCGCCCGCGCCGTCTGTTATCACCCCACGGCTCTGAACTTTGTATGCGCTGTGCATTCGCCGCTCAGTTTCCGTTGAAGCGATAGACCGCACGAACCTTCGCCCGCTGCGGCGGCTGCGCTTGCTGCCAGCGTTTTGACAGTCGTTGTCGGCGGTCATTCAGTGTGATCTATTTATGTTTGCTTGTGCGCACTGACACCACGCTTGTTAATTCAGTTAGTAAGCGAATGTCTCCAAGTTTATGCAGCCGATAAAGCTACTATCCCTACTCCGAATAGCTCTCTACTAATTTGCTATCGCAATTGATGCATCGCCTTTCAGGCGAAACTGCGACATTTTTTTTATCAGCGATGATCCCTCAAGGTAACTGATGCTGAGCATGGAGGTAATAACTAGAACGCACGTGTAAACATTCGAAACGCCGGACAAATGTGCCACCGGTTTAGGACAGCGTCGCCTTTGCTATTCTTGCACGTGATCTTGTTGTTCTGTGGAAATTAATTTGGGACAAAGAACATAATTATCTCCTTCGTATTTCCTCTGTTCTTTAGATTACCCTATTATTCCTACTCGCGTTCACATTACTACATCTCGCGCCCAATTGCGTCGTGCCGGAGGAATAGGAAAGAGCCACTTCCTGGCAAGCGGAATCTCTCACCGCCCTATTCGCCCGGAGGGAAATCACTGCGACCACTTTTCTGTCAATAAAACAGTTTCTGTCGAATGAAACTGTGACTTCCGCAAATGTCAGCGTCGACACACGTTTCATCGATGACTTGCCGCAGCCAAGCGTGCACTCAGAGGGGCTACCGCCACCTCCACTGGTAGCAAATGTCTTCTAACAATCACGGTGATATCCTCCTCTACCGTGTCCGACGTCCTCTTACCCGCTACGGTTTATTTTTATTCTTTTTTTGTGCGTGTTTACTGGCTGAAAACGACATAAAGCAATGCTATAGCAAAATATTCTGACCACGTCCTTGACTTTCAGTTTCTTGAATGAAAAGTTGAAGCGATGCAGGAAGAACACTTCTTGCAGGGCAAGATTCGCAATAAGCGCGGAGAAACGGAAACTCTATACCCTGTCATTTAGCTGTATAACTACCTAAGATTTGCTAATTAACTTTTTCTTTATCAACGTCAGACCGCCGATGCCAATTCATGGTACTCTCAACTAAGAGCTTGCACACCACACCCGAACGTCCACTAAATGGCACGTGACGTGTATTCAATATTCAATACTTACTAGCTCCTGAGTGCAGAATGGACACAAGGATGGCAGGAGACAGTGAGAATGGACCTGCATTATTTAACGAGAGTGCATATAAGATGCTGCTTGTGATGCAGTTCTTTTTACCTCTTTTTTGTGGTTGATACTAAGTTTTTCTTATTTTTTTCTGTAGACTAAGTATGCTGCAGTGTCTGCGGAATGTGTGTGCCTCTTAAATGGGGAGAACGGTAGCTTCAAGTTCTTAGCTGTGTTTTGAGACAACTTGCTTATATTTAACTAAAGTGAAGTAGCTGACATTCAACTTTCGCTGGTCATTCGTTTAGCTGGATGAGCCTTTTAGTTAGGTACGCGGTGCTTGGCTAAAGCAAAACAACAAACGAGTTTCTCATGATATTATTATTCACTAAAGACAGGCTGAAGTAATATAAAGTCAGAGCTTCTATTAAGCACTAATATATGTTAACTAGTACCCACCAAAGAAAAGCGCCCTCGTCAATCTTAACAGTCTCGGCCCCCTTTTGCATAATATATGGAAACCATTCTTCTCGCTGAGTGTGTGAGATAAGGAGTATGCCTCAAAGCAGTGCCCATGGACCTAAACCTTTAGTTCGCGCACAAACCGTTGTTCGCAGAAATTTCGTGCAGGTAATTAGCTCCATATTTTATGGTACCTTACTTGTCTGCTTCGCATGCATCTTTAAAGCGTCCCTGTTTGAATTGAAAGGAGGGTTTCGTTATTTTTTTTCTTTTTTACCGAAGACTTGGCTCACTGTAGGTGATCGGCTCAGGCTCAAGCGTACAACACGCATGACAAAACGTGCGACAATGCTTCTGGCCACAATTAAACTGGGGGAAGACCTGAGACAACATAGAAGGCACCTTTTTTTCTATTTTTTTTTCATCACTGCTCAAGAAAAGTTCCGTACCAATGTAATGCACACACCAAATCAGTGCATTTTTTCGCAAACATACGACGGGCGATGTGGAAGCATGACAAAGACACGTCTTGAGTCGTGAGAGGCTTCATCACTTACAATTTCCCCGATCGTCCCCGAGGAAACCAAACAAGGAATAGTGAGCTTAAAGTGTACATTTGATTATTTATGCGACTATTAATAAATGTTTCCATATGAGTGGCACCACTAATAAT
Source organism: Dermacentor silvarum (assembly GCF_013339745.2). Taxonomy (NCBI): domain Eukaryota; kingdom Metazoa; phylum Arthropoda; class Arachnida; order Ixodida; family Ixodidae; genus Dermacentor; species Dermacentor silvarum. Next base: position 23,123,379 of record NC_051157.2, read on the forward strand.
GTTTCACAGGCAAACAGATTCTTATGTATTTTATAACTCTTCAATTTTTAGCGCGGGATTTTAGGATGACACCGAAACAAACACGACAGGCACAAGCGCTAGGCTCGTGTACAGTTGTTTTGTATTCTACACCGCATTTAGGAAAACCGGCTCTTCTCCGTTAAAGCAGCTGGCAGATTTCCAGTTGTTTCCAGAGTTGTGCTTGCCTTATCTCATTGCCGTTCTCCGACGGTCTCCGCTAATGCTATCGACTATGATCACGATGTGGGAATAATCTTTTACGATTTTCTAAGACAACAAAAATTCTATGCTACTGCACTCAGCAGGGTGGAGCAAAGCCGACATTCAATCATGCAGTTCATTTTGTTCATTTATTACGTAGAAAACGTTGCAGGAAAGTAGTAGAGAGAGTTCATCATTCTCACTCTGGGCCCAGTGGACCGTAAAAGTTGGCGGTCATCCATCAGCCTCCCCACCACTCCTGTTTTCCTTTGTCGCTACTAAGGCTGAAGGAGCAATACAGTTGTGGCAAGAGCAAGTCAGGTAATGCTGACAATACGAATCTTCTATAGCTGCTACGGGGTTGGTTTCACGGTTGCCACATGTTATGTAGTATATAAGTTAATATATTAATATACCAAGCGAATAATATGTGTTGTTCATATGCAGGCCGAGCGGGCGTAAGTGCCTGAAGCTGCACGTCCATGACTACGGGCGGCTAATCGCATATGTTGGCTAAGAACTTGATTGCCCGTCAGCGCTAAGCCGTTTCTATTTTTACCAGAGTACATTTATTGCATCCATTTTGTTTACTGAGAGTACATCCTCCAGAGTACGTCTTTATCAGTAGCGAGGTATTTCTGCGTTAGCCCGTGCTTATGTTTAACCTAATGTTAAATATGATTAATAAATTACAATGACGTTCAATTACGACCTACTGTAAACATTAAATATTATAACACCTATCCTTTTCGACGAATCTATTAACGCCTACAGAAGTAGATAGAGTGTAAATCCACTTGCTAGCTCTTGCAGAAAACTTGAATTGAAACAGCATAGTAATTAAATTAGGTCTAACTGTCAGAAATTCCAAGAGCAGCAACAATAGCAAAGGCTTCGACCCCTCTACCCCATTAAATAAAATAAATATTATTACGATAGCAATTATATGGACACTCCAAGCGGTTTTCTGCCATTGGCGTCGCCGTGAGGTTCCGTATGGAGTCCAATGGCGATGAAATCGTCGCCGCGCGCCGTATGCTGTATGTGCGAGTGAAAGCGCGCCAGGGAACGCGCGCTTTCACGGGGAGCGAACGCACGGTGGAGTGTAAACGTGACTTCTTGTGTCGCGCAAAAGGCCTTGGGGGGGACGGGAGGGAGGGAGCTAGGGAGGGTGGCGACGTTTAGCTGCGGCACCAAATGCGTATTTATACAAAAACATTGCGAGGCGAGAAGGTGGTAAAGACTTCCGACGCTGCTCGACAAGTTTCTCGTTCTGATCTCGCCGAAAACCTCCGAGCAGTCCCCAGAGGCATCGGCAACAGTCACCAATGCCGCGCGCGTTCGGTGCGAACGCGGGCAAAACGCCGACGGCGCCGACAACAGTACTGCGCGTTGCTGGTGCTGCTGCATGTCCAAGTTTATACAGCTGATAAAACTACTATCTTTACTCCGTATAGCTCTCTACTAATTTGATATCGCAAATGATGCTTCGCCTTTCGGGTGAAACTGCGACAATTTTTTATGTTCGTTTCTGTTGTGCGAGTTATAAAGAAGCACTTTTTAAAACCTGGTTCTTGTGGCTTTTTTTCTTTTAAAACTTAATGGCATATTACCTGAAACTAAATTTTAATAGAAAAGATTCCGAAAGCAAAGAGAGTAGGAAGTTGTTTCATGCTGTACTCCCATACAAAGTTATCTCATTGAACTCCGACATCTTGAGAGGCAACGAAGTGCCTTCTGAATCACTCAGTGGGCCTAGGCTATCCTATAGGCGTCAATATTGAAAAAAGGACAAGCATGGATTTATGAACATACAGTTAACCACAAAAGTTTATGGACCACGGGATCTCAGAAAATATTCAAATCCCGAGCAGCCTGTAGCAGTAGCCAGCAAAACTGTATACGGCAACCTTGTTAGCATATTCTAGTAGAAGCCCGAAATGCAAATACCAGGCTGAGTTGTGAGGCTGCGGAGATATTCAGCTTTTCCTGAGATTTCATGGTCCACATTAATTTGTGGTTGACTGTACATACGGCTTGTACAACCTTCAAATTCTCGGTAGTCAGTAACTAGCAGAATGTGTGTCTCGGGAAAGAAACATTGTCAACAGAAAGAAAAAAAAAACGTGGCAACATATCAACTTAGAGAAGAAAGTTACAAATATTTTCTGGTGAATATGCACTATTATCTCGGCATGCGCATTTTCATGTGGCACGTATATTCTCCCCAACCCAGAACTTTCACGTCACGTACTCAATCTCAAGGGCGGGCCGTATTGTGCACGATAGAATACGAACAATCGCATTCACGTGGAAATAAAAGGGACGAACTTTGTAAAATGTCAGTGCGAAAGTGCAGCATTTCGCATTCAGAGTGCAATTCTGGTGGCGCTTCTTATGGAAATAAAAGGAGCCAGTGGTGCTTTTCTTCACCCTCTGCGTGACGAAACGTTATGACTTGAAAACAGAGGCTGGCCACGTATGCGTAATGGTGTATGGTGGCAAAGAAAAAAAACTCCTCTGGGCGAGCCTTTCGTTGGACACAATGTGCAATTCCACGGACACGCCATCGAAGATCGCGGCCATTACGCAGCCTTTATCACGTTGTGAGCAGAATGCCCGTGAAGCAAGGCTAAGATTGCCATCTATTCGAGAAGAAATAAATAAGCGCAGGAAGACTCGGCACACTTGGATTCAGCCTTTCTATAAACGTGCACCACCAGTAAGACCAATGCAACGGGTTCTTTTCTGGGTCAGCGCACAGCCTTCCGCTACACTGGAAACGCGATGCGGTGCTGATTAGCTATGCGCCCAACCGGCACAGGACTCCTTTACGCTCGAGCAACTAACTCCTCCCGGACTCCAGAGCGTAATCAATGGGGTGATGTGCAACCCGTTTGCGTGCCACCGTGCTTTCCATAATTAGGAGCAGCAAGTACAGTGACATAAACCACCACCTTTGATTTTTGTTTGACGCAGCATTGACGCAGCAGTGCGCAAAAGTCGGTAAACTCGGCGCTTTTGGGGTCAGCGAGTGTTAGTTTCTTACAGTTGATCTCGTGTGCAGACTCGCTCCGTAAATAATGCTATAATAGATAACGGGCGATTTTTCAAAAACACTTATGTCCGTTCTCTGTGACTTTAGGTTTTCTAATTTAAAGAATACAAACAATGGCACATTATATGTAGCGTTCCTAACAAAAGCTCCTCTACAAAATACAAAATTTAAGTGACAGCGGGTGCCGTCCACAATTTATTCTCACTTATTATTTCCTCTTGCTTGCAGTTCACGAAATGTACCGCCGAAGAAGTTACCTTCAGAGACCAGGTAGTCCGCTTGTAATACCATGCAGATGTCGATTTTCAGTTCCTTGTATCCCAGCCCGACGTAAGACTTTTTAAAATGAGCACACTATGGAATGATGTCAACGCAAGTGATAACATGGGAGAATGCTGTCACATTAGTGAAAGAGAACCCAGAATGGTCACAGGCGCTGACGATGTGACGTCGAAGTATCCGGAGATCATCTTTCTTGGCACCTATCCCGCCGCTACCACAATTATCAAAGTGAACTGCGAGACAAATATCTTCAGAAAGTTGTCACATGCCATGAGCCACGAGATGAAGACTTGGTTGAGACAGGAGCTTCTAGAAACGCTGGACACTGGCATCAGTTGGTCATCCACGTCGTCGTTTGCCTATCCGATTACAATCGTGCCTAAATATATAAGATGGATCATTCCGCTTGTGTACAGATTACCTCTCTTTGCCTTTTCAATGTCAAGAATTGACGAGATAACAGATGAGACTGCGGGTGCGAATGGTTTTCAAGAATGTACTTATGTAAAAGATATTGTCAAGTATCTTTAGGGAAACACAAAGACATTCACGCCATTGGTTTCACATTTTGACGTGTATGAATACAGCGGCTCCTGTTAGGATGGAAAAACTTAGGCGCATGCTTTCAGAAAATGACAAATATAGTTTACTCAAAGACTTAATTGAGAAGTCCGTTCTAGTTTATTCAAGGACCAGAAACGACAACGTAACTCACCTTTCAGCAGTGCTGCAAGCACTCAGTTATGCATGGCTTAAAATGAACGCGAGGAAAATCGAATCCTTTTATCAGACCATGGTATTTCTCGGCAGATGCTTTCATAGAAAGACCAAGAGTACTAAGTACTCTTGGTCTTGGTCTAAGTAAAAAGAAAAGTAATAAATAAACAGTCGAAAGTTTGGCGCTCCCCTTGATCCCGTCCCTCCTTCATTATTTGCGCTAAGAGACCATATGGTCTAAGGTATTAGTGTAGTTTGCCGCCGCATCTGCCGTGAACTTTGTAGATGTCCCACTGTTCTTGCGCTTGGTTATCTCATTAGTGTTTTCCAGCAAATTCGACCAGCCTGTTCAATATACTTGTAATTATGCGGCACTTCTAACTCAGTACTTCTACTCTTCATTTCATCTCTTTTCTTCCATGTCTTTTTAGCCTATTCTACCATCCCTAACCTCGGGCAACTCAAAACAGACTCTAATGGTAAACATGTGGCTTTGCTCGCTAACTAGAGGACGAAGACAGGTGGATAGATGAACACAAGCGCAGTAGCATTACTAGTCTCGCAGTCGGCAGAGGAGAGCTTCTAGTCGGGCTAGTTGGTTGACATGCATGGTATATTTGTCTTGTCTGCCTCATCCTTGTCCGTGTGGGTTAGCGCAGTTAAAATATACCAGTCGGCAGAGACCTAGAATTGGGGCCTCATTAGCAAGCTTCAAGTTTGCTCTCCGAGAATTATACCAGGGTAATCACACATTTGTCGGAATGTTACCTTTTTTCTTTCTCGGTACTTAAAGAAGTCGTATCAAGTGCGGTAATGCTCTGGTTTTTTCTCTTCTACCACGTATATTTGATATCAACACGACGTATTGCGTATAGCCTTTTGAAATCCACCCAAACATTACTTCTACAGAGTTTCTGTGTTATAAGGTTATTGAAAATTGCTTGGGCACCAAATTTACTTGTTGCCTTTTTACCGATATAGTTCTCGCTTTTTATCATTACTTGATTAAATAATATTTGTCTGCTACCCCGAAAATCAGCTACGATGTTAACGACTTTGGCTGTTTGTGGGATGCAAAAATATTGAACTTTATTTTTCATTATTATTCCGCAATTATTCTGAGCAACCTCACTTGAGGTATGTTGGAAGAGAAAGAAGAGGGCGGTTTTATCTGCAGCAGATGTAGCCTTGCAAAAGGAAGGTTAAGATCGCTACGTCTTCATCAGATTGGCTTTGGTTCCACACTATAGATTGATTGTCATATAGACATGTTCCTTCAAAGTGGCCACTGGTGACTTTTTAACGCACAAAACTCTTTAAAAAATCAAATGTCGAACGAGGAATGTCTCTTGAATCAACGTACCAACAAACAGACTTGTTTGTCCACTTCTCTCAACGTTGGCTCCAGAGATATTTCCTGTTCGACAATTGTTGACCTCTACAAGTCCCCATATTCCTCTGAACCTCTCGTTTCTTAGAATTACTTAAGCACATTCCAGTTCTATCGTGCGGAATTAAAAAGAGCCAACAAAAAAGCCGGCTCTTCTCAAAGTTAGTGTTGTTCTGTATTCTATGCATATTTTTTTTCTCTCTCTGTCTCTCTCGCTTTCTATCACAAGAAAGAATAGCAGTGAGCCAGCCACTGGCTGATCTGTCTCCAATGTTATACAACGACGCTCGAAGGCAAGCAACATTTCATATGGATAAACGTTATAAGCGACCAAAAAACCATCCCGAGTCAAGGGGGATGGGCATAGGCAGACATTCTAGTCGCCATCAAGCGTGAAGCTGTTGACGGCACAACCAAGAGTCGGCCCGTTTAGACAAAATAGTCGTACATTGCTGGGATATTGAAGTCCACCCCGCAACGTAGGTTTACCAGTCAAATGATGTAATAAAGAGTGAGGCACTAATAAAATAGTCCAGAAGAAGAAATAAAACGAAGGAAAAAATAGAGTGCTACAGTGCGCCGTCTGTTGCTCTCTTTACCCATTCTTGTTTTTCGCTAGTGTGCAACTTTACCTGCTTGTACAGTTTCCTAGTCTATCCAAAATGCATACCAGGTATCCTACGAAGTTTACGCGTAACCTTGGCTAACAAAAGCAATATTAAATCCACACTTAAGCTTGCATTCCACTTTTACTTCATTTTCGGCGGTTAAAAAGAAAAGCCATAACATAGTCGAGTAGGGATAAAACATTCCATTAGAAGAAGAATACGGCCCTATGTCCTTATCTGCTTCCCATCAGATTGTCAGCTATTCGGAGGAAACATTGTTTCCCAAGAGAGGACGGCTTTTATTTCGGCTGCAGGATAGGTTAATCTTCGCATTGTCGTGTTCCTTGTTATTCTACTACGGTGCCACAGCTCCGAAACGCATTTGTACTCTTAGCCGACGAATCTAACCGTGGGTTCCTGCTCTGCAATCAGGAAACTCGCTCTTGCCGAGGACAGAGACGAAAAGTAGCGAGGTGTCCAAATCTTGATTGCTTCTCTCTTTCTCTCGCGTTCCTTTTTACTTCCTTGCAAGAATCAGGACAGAAGTTCAGGGATGACGGAAGAAAAGAATCAGCAGGATGGAAAATCGGGCGAGTTAGTATGACTTCACGGTTCGCAAGGGTGGCTGAACGGGCGTGTTGGTAAAGTTGCATTTTTGGTTAGCAGCGCGACGATCTACATGGAAACGAGAGAGAAGGGATAGGACAGAGCGCTGACTTACAACAATTTTATTGCGCACATAACCAAGGTTTAAATACCACGCTAAGGCACAATAGAAAGAACAGAAAGGTGGCACGTGTTCAGGACCAGCTTCCAACAAACAATATGCAAATCATGTGATTAAATATTGCACTTCTTTATCGCACAGTGACAATGAAGGGGCACTGACACAGCGCTCCCCAGATTTGTGAATTTCAAGCTTACCGAATTTCAAGCTTGAAATTCCGCTGTCGACGAGTCGCCAAGGGACGCGACGACACAATACGGCACGGGTGACGTCAGCAACCGCCCTGTCTGGGTCCTGTCGACAAGTCGCCAAGGAGACGCGACGACACAATACGACGCGGTTGACGTCAGCAACCGCCCCGTCTGGTTCCTGTCGACGAGGAGTCGCCGCCAAGGGGATTTAAGGAAGAACCGGCCCATTGTTGAGCCAGAGAGTCACCACCGGCCGCCCCGTCGGTCTGGTGCGCTCTTACCCGCTCTTACTGCTTTTACTAGCTATCACCAGCTAATGGCAGCTATTACCAGCTATTACCTGCTATATCTGTACATATATAAGCCAGGATCGCGGGGAGTGGCAACCGTGACGTACGTTGTGGTTGGAGTTGCAGTAGTAGCAGCAGACGAGTTGTCGTCACCGGGAGCCATGGCGGAAAGCTGGAGGGTGCGGCCACTGCGGAGCTCCATGGTGAGGACGGGGAACGGCACGCTCCACCAAAAATGTTACGCGAACGAAGAATTAAGTACAGGAGACTATTTACAAGTGTATTTACAAAAGATAGCTGCAGCGCTGGCCAGATCAGCCGATAGCTCGAGAGCTCAGAGCAGCTTTTTTTTTTTATTGCGATAAAGACTTGCCGTTAAGGCATAATTCTTGATGTGTATGTGCATTATATGTGTGCTGTGAGGCCTGTGTTGTGTATAAATTGAAGCAGTGTTTTGTGGAATTTGTTATCGTGTATCCAGCGGTCATAGCTGGTTGTCACACTGTAGCGGAGGCCGGCTTCTTCGTCTTCTTCGTCTAGGCGCCCACGCGCCTCGTTCAAACAACCAAATACCACACGCGTGTAGCAATATTGTATAAACCTTTCGTCTCCTCTTCGCCTGCTTCAAGACTCCGTCTCTTGTCCCTGACCCCGAGTCGCAATAGGGTGGCACTTCTTCGCGTGCAGTGGATTCTCCACGCAACGAAGCCCACGTGTCTGTACATGGTCCTCGCTTTCTTGAGTTTCAATTTCGAGCACCTGTGAGCAGCCTTTGACAAGACTAGGTCGTTCCTCACCCGCCAAACCTTTTCCTGGCTACGTCACTCGCCTTTAGCGAGCAAAGAAGCCTCTCTTCCCTCCCGGTTATATTGGCAACATTCCTATGTATACGGCATGCTGTTTCCTTTACTCTTGCTTCTTTATGAGAGGAAAACGTGCATTTTCATGCACCTTTGAGAAACAGTTTCTGTGTTTCCGCATTGTAGAAAAACGTAAGACGGACAACTGCTAAATATGACGGGAATTCATTTCACGGCACATTTTGAGTACTTGTTCTTCGAAAGTTATGTTTGGTAGTGCTTTCTGTGTGTTTTCAGGCCCCCTGCTCACTGACTTCAATTATCCAACTACAATTTTCGCCCTTACGTAAATGGTAAATTAGTTGGTAACAGTTTTTATTTGGTCGTCTGGACGATTGTCCCGCAAATTCGGACGTCCAGCACGGCTATGAAGTTTGGTCCGCAAAAATTAATTTCGACTTGAAACCCCTCTTTTTAAAATTAGGATGCAGTCATCGCAGAAACGTGCACTAATCGATTATTGTATTACCTTTGTTTGCTTATGCAGCAACAAAATATCAAGGCACAAAGAATATATTGACCGAAAAAATAATGCTTGACCACTCCGACTGAGACAGAACAATGTGTGCACTGTAATGCTCTCCGTGATAAATGATGACAAACAAAATATACCGAAATGCTGCCTATTATAGCAGCGTGCATTCTAAAGCTATAAGAATTTTAGGATATTGAATGATTTTTCCCGGTTTCTATCTATGTCCGGATCTAACATTTCTTTTTACTCCAATTTGGTTCACTGGGCATGTAGCGCTCTTCCTAATTATTATCATAACACGGTTCTGCAGTTTCTGCCATTCCCCCGACCGCCTACATCCCCGCTGCTAGGTTTTGGAGATGAACAAATATAAATGAGTCGTATAATTTTATCGTGCCTTCACAATCTCACCACTATTCCCCTGGAACCGTAAATTTTGCCAACACGCAAATTAGAGGTTACATTAACAATGCTACGCTGCGGCATTCCGACATTGAATTTTTATATACACAGTGCTGTTTTGTCGCCATCTCGTTTCTGCGTACAATGCGGTGAACCGGAAACAATTGAGCGCTATCTCCTTGCTTGTCGACGCTTTTCCTCAGAAAGAAGAGGACGTCCCTTAAGCAAGCTTGGCCTCTGCATGAATGCCCCCACCCTGCCTTCTTTTGGAGCTTCCCCGTTGGGGTACAGCAACCAAAATGTTTGCTTTGCGATGAAAGACTTTATTCTTGACACCCATCGACTGCCTCGAGGAAAAGAAAAGTAGGATAATTGTTTACATATTTCTCGATTCACTCTGGCATGATTGCCGTTCCACTTTCAACACCGAGCAGTAAGGCGTCTCTGCTCAGTAAAGGGAGTCTCATAATTACCAGCTACACGTGCTAAATAAGCGTGACTTCAGGAATACGATCTGTCGCGACATTGCTTGATTGCTATTCGCATATCGACAGTCATAGTGAGATGAGGTCTGCCATAATTTTCTTTCCCCTCTAAACTCTTCTACTGATTTTGTGGCTGGCGAAATTATAGTTGGACAAACTATAGTTGGACGCCGTCTCATCAACCGTGATGGTGATCCGACAAGTCGCCGGTCTGAAGCCACTGCACAGGATCATTTTGGAAACCGTGTAATTCCAGCAGTACATCGCATAACATCGCATGACATCGATTCCCACAGGGTGAGGGATCTGCCGGCTTTTTTTATAGTGTAGTGTAATAACGCCATGGAATAAAATTTTGTAGTTACCGGCTTCACTTATAGAAAGAAAGAAAATTAGGTTACGAAGAAGTCTGAGAGATTAGACCTTGTATATTTAAATTGGCTCCGACTACTATGCTTTATACTTTAAGCCCGTTATTCCGCATCTTGCGAAACGAGCTTGACACATTTCTCGCCCCAATTCTCGGCACAGAGCCAGCTGCCATGGCTGCCAACACTCGCGCATACGGAAAAATAAATATTTCACGGTGCCTCTCGGCTTAGCCTGTTTTTCTAGTCGAATATAAGCGCACGGCTTTCATTAAATATTTGCAGCGGCGCCTACTACCTTGACTGCTGGGACCGGCCGCCTGCTTCTATGAACTTCTCAAAAGCGCCACCTGCTGAATTTTGGAATAACTCTCCACCGGATGCCTAGTCATGAGCTACAAAATATCTCTGGCAGTCTCCTCTTGGCTCTCTTGTCAACGAAGAAGGCCATGCTCATATCATGTATATTCACTTGTCTGTTTTTATTTTTTTACTTTTACTTCAACAAATAGATAGAGAACGTGGGCAGAAAGTAATTTTAAATATAATCCATTCCTTAGCAAGAAATCAACGGAATGAAAATAGAATAACCGTCTTATGGAATTACTCCAGTGTCATTCGTTTGATGTCACAGTGGACCTACACCAATAAAAAAAATGTGATATAACTGCTGTTAAAGAATATCAAAGCGGATTTCATTAAGCAAGCTAGCTACAGACGCACTGAAGAACTATTTAAACACTGTTTTCCTCCCGCTGGCCGCTATAAATTTCTTAAAGACGCAGGCAGCAACGGCTGTCAGGTAAGAGCATCAGAACCACTAGATATTCAAAGCGACAGTGGCGCCGACAAGTGATAATAAGGAGACACGCTCCTTGATGCGTGCCTGTAGTGGAAGAGTTCGCAGTGCTGGATTACTATGCAGCAGTCGCTCTCTGCAGTATTTTGTCCGCATAATCTGCTGTCACAAAAGCATCAAGGCTCAAGACGTATGCAACCTCCACTTGTGGCCGTAATAAGGAAAAATGAGCTTTCAACTACGCACGTAGGTTGGATAGTAGCTGCACTTAGCACAATGACACGTCCAATATTTCAACGTCAAGAGCTCCAAGTTGCTTGAAATGCGTAAGAAACACGAAGTGAACATTGTAATGTCCATCCCCCTCGCATCATGCAGCATCTTCCACTGTTCATGCAGGCGGCTCCTAGCAGCGGCCTGTGAGAATGAGTCCTGTTTCGTGCGCATTTCTTCTTCTCTTAAGCACCAAAGAAGCTAGAACTGCCACGTTGCGTTTCCTTCTCCGCACTGGCAGACTAGACTTGCTTCGACTAATGCATTTTGATGAGCAGGTGACTTTATCCTGAAGCCTCTGAGGGAATAAGAGTGGAGCTAAGTATTAGATGTTTTTAGATGTGGACCTCGGAAAAGAAGGTGAAACTTAGGCTGCATATAACGTAATCGAAAAGATGTGCTTAGCACAGTTGTGTCTTAATTCGCGCAGTTATTTGTCTTCGAGCGAGCAATGTCCTGCTTATATTTTTCTGCACACAGTGAACATCAATCATAATAATTATAGCTATGCAAGTATCTGCCGGCTATGTATACCATGCATCGCTTACGGTGTCAAGAAATATCGCTTCTAGCTAAGATGTGTCGGTTGCTTGATTTTCGGATGACAAAACGCAGAGTTCTGGCGATGGTCAGTTCACGCGGAGTGATGTGCTTACTAATGTTCGTCGCGAAACGTAGGAGCTAAGTTTTTTTTTCCTTTTTTTATCGCTAACTTTGCCTTATGAGCAGTAGAATCGTATCAGTACATTAGGGCGCTCCCGGCATAAGCATCATGCACTGCGATGATGAACCACAAATAACAACGCCCCTGATCGCCATCGTTAAATTTTGTATAAGTGTTGGATTAAAGGCTAAAACACTGTGTGATCCTGTGCACAGTATACTGTGCGCGTCTTCTAGTTGTGACGTTTTTTTTTTCATTTTTTTTCTTTTTTTTGCAAGTGAAGCGCACTCAAGCTCTCCTCAGGCAAAATGAAGATATTGTGATCGTCAGTGAGGACTTGCTACACCTACACTAATAACGACTTCCGCTTATGCAATTGCCTTGCATTAAAAGATAAAAAATATTTCACTTGTTTGAAATGTGCTTTTTTCCTTATTTTGTAGGTTTTTTGCAATGTGGGAAACACATCTAACTTCTTACGCAAGTTTTCTGTTAAAAATCTACACAGAACGTTCGCGAGGCAGCGGTCTCTTTAGTCACTAAATGGGCCTGTTATTCTAAAGGTAATCACATCGTGGCGTCCACATTATGATGGGTGCGCCATGCAAAACGCTTGCATGCCAAGCATTAGGTGCACGTTAAACAACCACAAGATTGTCAAAAAATCTAGGGGCTCTCCACCTCCCTTATCTCTCATAGCACGGCATGCGGGAAGCCGTATAGGGGATGTTTGTGTCACCTGTCACATTGGGCTCCAACTGCGAAACACTTTTCTCTGATGTTAACGATCGCAGACGGGTTCCGATATTGAACTATACCCAGAAATTGTTCCGGATGACTGTCGAAAGAGGGAACAAAGCCGGAAAGAAGTTTTAGTGGCATCTTTCGTCGTTGACTTGACGAAAGATGTAAGATTTGACGCTGACGTTCCGGCTTCCGAACAATAATAGAGCAGACCGCAATGTATTTAACATCAGACAAGCAGCGATAAAAATCAGTCAATAAAACAGTGCACCTCATGCCGGCCTTGGTGTCGTGCATAAAGGCACCAAGTTGTCCAACAGTGGGCTGACCATGATGCTGTTCGAGAAGAGTTGACCGCTGTGGACACGCGCTTCATCAACATGAATGCATTTAGCGCGATGTGCATGCGTGCTGGCGCAGAAAACTTATACCGCACGAAGAGCCCATCCGGGGCCATATTCACAAGGTATATAATTTGTAGGTGCTCTTTGCCACTGGCAGGCCACCTTCTCTAATGATATGTTCAGCACCAGGAGTGGCTGAAACTTTCTTTTGCGAACATTTATGGCGTAAGACGCTTTTGTGAATCGGGGCCCGATGTGAAGCGTCAGAGGCTCTAGAGCTTTGAAGGCCAATGACTGAGCATAAGGCATGGTCACGGGGTTGCTCGTCAACAATTCGAAGCAATTGCTTGAAACATGAACGCTCAATTTTCGAGCTCTGTTTCTGATTACGGCTTCTGGTTGCTGACCTCAGTGCGATCGACAAAAACATCCAGGCATTACAACACGATACAGGAATAACGTGTTCCGGGGTAAACGCTTGGATTCGTACGCGGCTGAAATCGCTTGTTTTTGGAAGCTTAAAAAGACGCTAAAGAGAAAAGTTATTTCATCTATATAATTAACTTGGTCAGCCAGAAAAGGCTCAAAAACAGAAAGCGGGTGGCGGTTGTCATTGAAGTTCCAGCAGCAAATCACCGTGACGTAAGAGATTTTGAAGGTGTCTGCGAAGGCTCAGTGAGTTGTTTATCGGTAAATAGGGACATTATATTCCAAAGGAGATATATTCGTAGATTGAACCTGGCAAGTTTCGCGAACTTTCGATGAATCGTTACTACACGAAATTTTACTTACGTCACACTTACGTAAGACGCTTGGGCTATGGCGGGAAATTCAATAATATTGAACTTTGACCTTTAACCCGTTATCGCAAAGTTCAGGGAAGAAAATCTTGAAAGAACACTTTGTTAGTCTAAACTGATTTAATATTTCTCTTTAGGGTACCTTCAAGTTTTATGCTGTGACCAAGACTGCACGCAAGATATTTCAGACGCGAAAGCAAAAGGTTGAAGAGCACCCTGTCTTTTTTGCCTACACCAATCGCTTACGCGTTCTTCAAACTTGCGAGAAAAGCCCTAAGTGATTTGAAGACGCAATAGACTTTGCTGCAGGTAAGCCAGTGGATAAAATAGGACAGCAGGCTGAGTTGTTGGGAACGGTGGTAGAGTTCTATTTTAAACGATAGCACAACATGGCTGTCTTGATGATGTTTATTATTGTTGTTGTTGTTATTATTGTTGTTGTAGTTGTTCTCATTTTTTCTTACTTCATGCCGTGTCGCTCACTCGCAGTCCTTTAAGATAAGGCAACGAGCTAAGCCCACCTTGGAATGCTTTGGCGAAAATGTATTTTTCTTGTATGGCAAGGCGATTTTGACAATTCACACCACAGCTTCAGAATTCATGCATTTCTCACTAGCATTCTGCTCTACAAAACGAATCGCTCACTGAGCTTCCGATCCGCGTCCTTGGTATTTTTTGTATTATCTTTTCACGCGTGACAAAGCGAGCTTTGTTTGCCGAGTTTACGCTTGGGACAAGCGTGACTTCGTTCAGGGCGCATCAGCATAAATGGCACTTGCCGGTAGTAAAAGGCGACTTGTCCAGTTAGTGCAGCAAATTTCTCCAACTTGAGATAACTGACAATTCCACTGTTGCATCGGGCAAATTCATGGATGCAAGGTCATGGTATACAGTCCCATTGAAGTGAGCTTCACTAGTCATCGTTATAAAGAAAGAAAAAAAAGACCATCGACGTTTGTTGCTACAATATGTTCCTGATGGTGTTATACTACCAAGCAGAGACGTGCAGCCCTTATTTACAAACACTACGCCGACCACCACAGCACACGCATACTGCCAACAGCAACTCCAGGCCGAGGCGCAAGAGCACAAGTCCGTAATAGTGGTGTCAAATTCACAATAGCGGTAACTATGGAGAAGATGCATCCGACAGACATGGGAGAATAGGTGACTCGTTGTACTTTGCGGAAGAATGTAGTGACGAAATACGTTAATAGCTATAGTTTTCTCATGAATTCTAGCTTCGCAACACGTTGGCTGAGTTACAGACAGGCCGTTATTTCTGCATTATATAAAAAAAGAAGTTTGTGTTTTCGAGTTTGTGATAAAAGGATTCATTTAACCGCCTCTTCCCATGTTACCATTTCATCCATGTTTCTGATTTTTCAGTTATTGTGTGATCTCAAGAACACAGAAGAGTTCGTGATACATTGAGACTTGGCTTAAAGGGTTTCGCAGATAACGAAGGTAAAAATAAAATTTTGAGTTGCAGTTCAGCAGCGTTCAGAGCAGCTGGGTCAGGTTCAATCCTCTTTATCGTATAGGTATAGCCGCTCAGAATAAAAGCAATACAAGGATGGCTCATTATCACTCCGAATAACGAAGCTCGGCAAGTTGTCAACCTTTTCTTTGTAATCATTCCCGATGTAATTATTTGTAATCATTCCCGATAACGTGGAGAAAAGACAGGAAAGAAAAGATTGACAACTTGCCGAGCTTCGTTATTCGAAGTGATAGTGAGCCATCCTTGTATTGCTTTTATTCTGAGCGGCTATACCTATACAATAAAGAGCATTGAACCTGACCCAGCTGCTCTGAACGCTGCTGAACTGCAACTCCAAATTTTATTTTTACCTCCGTTATCTGCGAAACCCTTTGAGCCAAGTCTAAATGTATCACGAACTGTTCTGTGCCCTCGAGATTGCACAAAATGGAAAAATCAGAAGCATGGATGAAATGCTGACATGGGGAGAGGCGGTTAAATGAATCCTTTTATCGCAAACACAAACTTCTTTTTTTATATTGCAGAAACAACGGCGTGTCTGTAACTCGGCCAACGTGTTGCGAAGCTAGCATTCATGAGAAAACTATAGCTATCAACGTATTTCGTCACTACGTTCTTCAGCAAAGTACAACGAGTCACCCATCCTCCCATGTCTGTCGGATGCATCTTCTCCATATAGATTACGCCACATGGAGGTTGCACAAGAACGAAGGCTGCAGAAGTGACAGAAATACTTCCTCGTCACAATGTAGTGCCCCGGATTTTTCGAAACATCCTGAGCCTTAGCACCCTCCTGAGCAATTGTCTCATTTCTTTTTGGTTTTTACTTCTCACCAAATGGCAATTGCGAAGTCAGCTCGCCCTTATCTGTGTCTCATTCAGTGCCCGTTTGTCTCTTCCTTGTGTTTTTCTTCCCAAATGTATGACCTCTGAAGAGCAGGCTCTGGCTGTGTTTTTGAAATCAGATGCAAAGCTTTTCATTCTCTTCAGTGGGGCTGTTGCGCTTTGACGGTTCATTAAATCCACAAAAAAGACAACTCCACTCGCAGGGACGTTTTGTTTCTTTAATGCTGAGAAAGGTTTATCTTATTTTTTGCAGCTACCGTTTACTTCATTAGTGTCTTTGACTCTCCGGTTGCTAGCGCCTCACTTGTTCTATGCTTTCGTTTTATCGGGTTGCAAAGATTTCTCATCAACCTTCCTTCAATAAAGAAAAATAAATGTGCGTCTGATATTATATTTATGGCAAGCACAAACTGCTAAAGTAGACTGCTGACGAACTAAGCTTGGTTCCTGATTTGAAACGTAGACTTTTATACAGTCATTATGGCCAGTATGATGTCACGATTTCATTCCAATGTCATTCCTTGTCGCGCTTCGTCAACAGGGAAGGCGATGCTTCGCCCACCTTATCAAAGGGATCAGCAGGCCGCGAACAGTGGATGAAAAGAGTAGCATAAAATTGAGTGAGAGGAATCGCTACGTTATACCGGCCGAGAATTACCAAGCATAGAGATGAAGGTATATATATATATATATATATATATATATATATATATATACCCAGCACCTCCACCAAAGATGTTACGGGGATAACGTTTATTTAGGGAGTGAGTATGGCTATATACAAGGGTTGGACAAGCAGCAGCGACGGATGCAAGGCTGTCGCGCGCCTCTGGCCACTTCGTCGCCGTCGTCTTCGTCCGACCGACAGTAGCAGCCCCTTCACTGTCTCGTGGCAATATATATGCTAACGTCATACTGGGTGTCATTTTTTAATTTTACGGGATTTTTAGAAATCGCCTGTGGCAGGTAGCATAATTCTTATCATTGAGCTGGGTTATTCGATGAGGCGGACACGAGTAGCACGAGAAATCGAAACACACATTCAACTAATTACCAAAATTCACTAATTAACTTCTTAGTTAATTACTTTACGACACTTGTTGCAATTTACGAATTGTAGCCAGTGAGCTTGTCAGGAGTATCCACGTGGAATGAATTTCCAGAATGACACCGTTTTGGAGATATGGGCTATCAAACTCGCCGTAAAAATGCACTGTTGTTCCGCTTACTAAAATGCTGTTTTACACATTGAAGCACAAAACTAACTGGAACACCCATGTATTTTGTCCGGCACTTTGGGAAATATCTCGAAACTGGTGTCATCCTGGAAAATCATTTCAAGTGGATGCGTCTTGCAAACTCACCGGCTACAATGTGTAAATTACAATATGTGTCGTAAAGTAAATAACTAATAAGAACATCAGTCAATCTTTGTTAATTAGTTGAATATGTGTTCGTTTCTCGGGCTACTAATGTCCGCCTCTTCGAATAACCCAGCTCAATGATAAGAATTATGCTACCTACTACAGGCGATTTCTAAAAATTTCATAGAACTTAATAATGAACACCCTGTATACGGGGTGTTTATACACTATATAATCATCCCGAATTATTTTTGAATAGAGTGCAAAACAAATACATAGGCCAACTAAGTTTGTATTTTCATCATTCTAGTGCTTCTCATCGACGTTGCTTATAAACCAGAACTTTAAACATCCTTTCGCTAAAAGTAGACATGATCCTAGACAAGTACAAAGGACCAAGTACGGAGAACCAATACACGATGGTCGTTTTTCTCAAAGAGGTCAGCGTGGGAGCTTACAAACAGCACCCTCTCCCGGCATCCGTTTTCCACCTCCATAATCTTTTACAAATAATGATAGGTGTGATTGTACAATGTGGTGCTTTATTTCACTGTCTTTTTTTTTATCGGCACCATTCACTTTCTGCCTGTAGACCGGAAGTATCCACGGCCCTCCTTACAGCTGAGCTGCAATCCTTCGCTTAATCTCCTAATTCCCGCGGAGGCGCTTACCGAAAGTCTTTCTGTAAACAGCAAATCAACAAGTACTTCGCTGATATGCGGCGCCTCACACCACAGACTGCTCCAAGTGCGCTTTGCCACCTGCCTCCCCCCCCCCCCCCCCCCCCCTGTCCCACTCCCCACCCATACAAATTTTACGTTAGCGGTGCCTATCAGCACGAGCTTTCTCTGAATTGCCGTTCTCTCTCCAGCGCTTTCCCTTGCCTATCCCGCGTGAGGCGTTTTGCGCTGTTTCTACGGAACCACGTCATATTTGCCTGGTCAGCGTTGAAGATGTGAGCACGCACGAAATTGGGCTTTTTTTTTTTTTTTTTGCTCGCACTTGCCTTATCCTTGGCATCGCACTCTGAAAACCATGAACGTGCCCCTTTTAGCGTGCCACAAAACTTAACGCCTGCGGTAGTGCTCCGATTGAAGAAAACGATTTGAGCTGACTCGTCGATACGGAAAGGCTCGGTGTGTTTAGGACCCAGACTAGAATAGTCAGAGAACAATAGATAACGCGAAGAGAACAGCACTATAAAAACGACTTTTCATATGTGATATCCCTACATTGTTGTGGCAATGCGAAAACCTTGTGTCTTCATTTGTTTAGTTTAATGATTAATTTCATATTACTGAAAGACAGTAGACCCGAACGGAAGGCAACATACACAGAACTAGGGTACTAGATGTACCACAAAACACAGAAAATAACTTGAAATTAGTTATTTGCCAAACATGCATGCGTATACTTTACCATACAAACCAGAAAGTGTATTAGATTAACCATAAAAAGATAAAATTAATTATGATGCAAGCAATCATTCTTGGATTGTATATAAAGCAAGCGGGTATATAAGATTATAATAGTTCTTGCATACGTACTCATAGTAAATATACACAAGCAACAGGCACAATATGTTGCATACTTTGTCCAAACGTTTAAAACATTACGATTAGCCCAGAAGAAATACGATTTATTAAGTACACGTAGAAAATATTGCCTGATGAGAATATATATTACATACTACACAACACATTTTCAGGCTATTCCAAAAACAATTTTTCATAATCTGTGACATCTTTTTTTCTTAATTTCATCAACCTGTTTAATGCTGTTTCAGCCTCCGCATGCACAGAATTATAATACAAAATAAAAACTATAAATGATCACAGAAATCTCTTTGCAAACGAATAGAGGCAGAGTGTACGCGTATAGGCCGACAACTCCGAAGTCTGGGTAGTTGTCATGTATCACGTGTCGAGCCTATAATAATTGCTCACTGTGCTACTGGTGGTAGAAAATGTTATTGGTACGTTACGCAACAAACATTCAAATCTCTTAAACAATATTTGGATATTCACTAGTGCCTCTCTCCACTTCAGTTTTTAACACAACTACCAACTTAAAAGCAAGTCCTCTCATTAGATACCAAAATCGTTTGTGTATAAAAGTTCACCCATAAAAGTTCGCCATATCATAGGTCGGTGGTGAAGGGAACAAGACTCCTGCCTCTGGTGTAAACGTTGGTGCTTCCCCATAGCTGGTGACGCATGATGAAGTCACCTGGCATGACCTCGTGGGCCAGTATTCGTTACCAACATGTTGCAGTATGTCTCTTGAGTAAGCTGCATACTCCGTCAGCACGACCTGAAGTGCAAGTTCTGGATGCTCTTAATCCAGTGCTTGGAAGTCTCGAGTAAGCCCCATGGTTCACCCACAGAGTAATTTTCGCACTGAAGAGAAAAAAATCACTGTTGACTCATTCATATACTTTTATAATAAACTGTCTATTCTGCTAAACTTGACTGACAAAAAATTTGTGCAGCTTGCACTAAGTTGTGCAAGGCTAGAGCAACAGCGGAGCTGGTGATCACCTAGTTTCTCCCAGTTTCGCTAGGCTCAGCTAAGCTTTGCTACGTTCGGCTAAGTTTTGCTAGGCTCCGTATGACACTCCGCGGATGATCCTACAGATGAGCACGCAATCGCCGCATTCGTTCTCGGCTGGCGGCACGACGAGCTTCCAGCTGAGTAGCTTCTTCGGCAGTCTTGTACTTCTTCGGCCGTTCCATTTACTCAGTGCGAAGTCTAGGAGAGTTGTGTGTCTCGCCATCGTGGCGGCGTGATCTTTATAATCAGTGTGACGTCATGGCCAAGCTTCACAAAGTGTTCTCATGGCTAAGCAAAGGAAGAATTGCGGCGCGAAGCAATTCTTCCTTTGCTTAGCCATGTCATGGCCAAGCTTCACAAAGTGTTGTCATGGCTAAGCGAAGGAAGAATTGCGACGCGAAGCAATGACATGGCTGGGCGAAGCTGAGTATGTGATTGCTGGGCGACCACATTGACGGAGCGGGTCTGCTAGAACGCGGTGTCGGCATTGCAACGCGGTGGAACGCGGTGTCGGTGTTGCAAGCTGCGCTATGCAACGCGCAGTGACGTCATCACTGGCGCCGCGGCGGCGGAGCGTTGCCGGAGCTAGGAGAAGCGAGGCGCAGCTATGGCAGGTGGTGGCTAGGCAACGCAGGTGACGTCATCGTTCAGCGAGGTTCTTTGTTCGCGACACACGGACTGACGGTCGACTTAAACAGCTCCGCTGTTAATATGAATTTTGTAACTTCTGCACCGCCTGCGGCTTTGCACAGCATACACGCGTCATTTTGGACATAATCAAATGCGTTAATAATTCGCAGTGTCATTGTGGCCATGCTGACGAAGATGCACATCACCTCCACACCATGCTGTGAGGCGAAGAGGAAAGGCTGATTTATTGTTGTAAAATTGTCGACTGTTCAGGCTGAAAACAAATGCTTGGCCCACGGCCAGAAATAGGGCTACACAAAAGAGCACTTGTGGGGGTAACGTCTTTTTAGAAAATGCAAAAATATTACGCTCATACTGAACGTTCGCGATTGGGCCCACTAATAATATCTCTTTATTACCACAGGTCGCATAGGTGAAGCTGACGGCTGATGTTATATGTTGTTATGTGTATCTTAATGTGAATAAGTGTACATGCGTCAACCGCTTCGTCTGCAAAACTCTCGACTAATGTGTGTGTTTTCAGGATATGTTCTGTACTTTTACTTGTTCATGGAATAGCGTGTTTCGGTTACTCTCCTTATAATTTCTTCTGTGCGTTCCTTTACTCGTGTACGGATCTTCGCAAATGTCAGTGATATTTGTCTGTCTCCAGTTAGTGCTTCTTCTGAGTTTAGAATTTTCTTGCCCTGCGAGAGGAGTAGCCGACGCCAATAAAGGTGCCAACTTATCCTTTAATTTCATATCAGTAAAAAAAAATTGGGGGCAGCTTCACACTAGTGGTGTCGGCGTTGGCGTAAGAATCGGCGTCTGGCGGAAATAATCATGCTGAACCACATCATCCCGAACCACCCCAACCGGGCGGGCCCTTCGCGTGGCTCAAGGCGTTAGTGAACAAAAATTGAATATCTCAAAGTAAAATCTGAAAAATCAAAGTACGAATTAACCACAACCTACAGACGTGATAGAGTGGGATTGTAATTTGAATATACGAGAAAAAAGCCTGATAAGAATCCAGAGATCTTTGAGTGCTATCGCGTTTCGCTCTTAAAGGCGAAGCTTAAGCGTCCCCCATTTCTGATGGTATTTCTTTATTCATTTCTTTATTTATTTCTTTATTTCTTTATTTCTTCATTCATTTCTTCATTCATTTCTTCATTCATTTCTTCATTTATTTATTTATTTATTTATTTATTTATTTATTTATTTATTTATTTATTTATTTATTTCAGCAATACTACTAGCCTGGAAAGGCTGTGAGCAGGAGTGGGTTACAAAAAAGCACCAAAACATAATACAGACAATACATATTTTGCATAACGTCGCTTGCGCATAAAAATATAAAAATATAGTTAGACTGGCTTCGTGTACAAATACAATGTTTATATCACATCGGGAAACATACAGGGTAAAAACATACGCATACAAGGCAACGAAAGAAATCTTTACATCTAGGCAAAAAAAGAAACCAAAAGAACTAATGTCTTCTGACTAGTTAATTTGTCGACAGATGAGCCTTCAGTGCTGTAACGAAACCTGCCGAAGATGAGCATTCCACAACGTCGGCTGGAAGCATGTTCCAGTCTCGTACCGATTGCGGAAAGAACGAGTTTTTAAAGATATCAGTTCGACAATGAAAGTCTCGCAGTTTTTGGGAGTGGTGAACTTCGCTGTACTTTGGCTCTAGGCAACATTGAGGGGAATGTTGAAAACCAAGCCTTTCTAAATTTTGATCGGGCCACATGTCGCAGAAAACACGGTGTCGGCGTCAACGGCGTCCAATTAATGCTATCGCGTTCGACTCTTAAAGGCGAAGCTTAAGCGTACTCCAAGATTTTCTTGTATGCCTGAATGTTATTCAGATACTCGTTAACTTATCAAAATTTATTGCACAGTTATCAGTTCGTTTCTTGTCCTGTTGGCACAGTGAAAGAGCTTAGTATCCGTCCAACACATACGAGCAATGCATAGTTTCGCTAGTCGAGGCTCAAAAGACGCATCGAAGATATGCTCCCGGGTAATTTATTACAGCGCCCGAAAGGTGCATTTCACGCCTTTTCATTTTACAGAGAATGATGCATAGGGTGTTTTATTTTCAAACGATCACACAAAAGAAATCCTGCGTGAGGATAATTACAGTGGCTAGGAGTGGTGGGACTTCAATAAGTGAACAAAAATAAAAAGCGCCAGCTCGTGTTCCCCGCCTCCAAGCGTATGCAAATGCACTACTGAGAAATTATCCTGAGTGGGTATTTATTATCGGTTCGCGAAAGCGGGAGCCCATTTGCATAAGCACGCCCCTCTTGACATTCATGTTCCTGTGCATGAAGCGTACACGACACCCGTTTTGAGAAAAGCGCGTGTTACTGTCTTGGTTTTGCTAAAACGCTGCGTTGTGAGGATGCATGCGTTCAGGTTGTGTGCGTGAGTATGCGGTTTGTTACCGATTTCGAAATGATGAGGCCCGGAGAAAATAGGCCACCAAACGGCCGGCTATCGCAAACATAAAAAAGTATAAACATCATCCACAAGGACACGTCAACAACAAAAGTATGACATAAGGGGGAAAATATTGGAGAAATAAAACGTCGCATCGATCAAGCACACCTTACCATAATATGTAAGCATGATGTGAACGCGCTGTACTGGCCACACGCCAACGCCAAACCACGGCACACATTACCAAAACATGTGATTGTTTATGATGAAAAAAGCTCGCACATGAGCTCAGAGAGTTGTGCACCTGATTCCTTTATCAGTGGATACGCGGTGCCAATCAAAAAGGAATGGTGCATGTCCACGAGGTTTACAGAAAGTACTAAGGAATTGATACTATACGAAGTGGGCCCTATTCTTAAATACCAGTTGGACGTAGACCTTTCAAGAAGTACAGATACACTAATTCAGCGACCACGCCTTGGAAAAGCATACACAGCACACTTACTATACCGCATAAAACCGCCGTTATCTCCGGCTTGCGCGTGTGGCAACGACGATAAGGACGTTCGTCATCTACTCCTAGTTTGGCCAATGCACGCTGCGCATCCAAGACAACTTGAAAAGGAACTACACGCAATTAATCAATTGATGCCCGCCGATCTTTCACACTAGTAAAATTGCTCAACTCTAGGCCATTGGAAACAGCACAGTGAAAAGCATTGAACGCACTTGAACATTTTTTGAAAGCACAAGAATTATAAATGGCTACTAGTGGGATGCTGCGATGGGTAGTTATGTAAACGCCTCCCACTTCCATAATTTGCATTTATGTGCACATATTCTGTAATAATGTGCACTTGTGATTTAATATGTCTATAATGCTCCTCATTGTCCGCCTTGTGTGAAGAAGCATGGTTTTGAGTGTTGTGTCCGTGTGCGTCTAATAAGCAACCTGTGCATTTTCTTCGTTTGTACGCCTGTTCATTTTGGACCGCACTGCTCCCTTCCTGATGTACGTGTTCGGAACTCACTACACGAGTGTGTCTGGACTCCGCGTACTGTGTGCTTGAACCTGTCCTGTCCTTTTGTCTCTGTTCCAGTGTGTTTAGGACTTTAGTGGACTTCAGGCACTCTTTCCTCTAACTCCACTATAGATTTCTGGGCATTTGATGATGAAGAAGTCCCAAAACAAATTACTCATTATGTAGGACTGACGAATAAAGATTGAAATATGCCACTCAAGTTGTTCGCGATCTTTCCGGTTTGATCGAAAAGCACCGATCCGTAGATATGCGATTTCACAGTGTCCTATAGCTGCTATTTGCAGTAATGCAATGCTGCTATTTACAGTATCCGCTAAGATGCAATACTAACGTAACAATTCATCATTAAAACGTATGTCTCTACTTACGCGCTGCCCAAAATGCCTTCCCCACAATGCATAACCAAACTACCGTTCTCGTACAGTTTACTGTTAGAGGTCGCATACACGTGTGTAGCCACTTACCATCTTTCAAACGCGGACGAAATTCAGTCTACTATTCAAACATTACAGACAGCCTTAGCGGGTGCGCACATGAAAAAAAAATATTGCTTCTCGAGCAGTGATTTTACTTTCTTCGGTTGCAGTGAGTATCCTGTCCTTTTGCTGTTTCAGCACAGTGCTGAATCTCAGGGGAAAAAAACTTTTCCCGCAGGTTCACATCCGTATGCATAATTCGGTGTACTTCCCCGGTGCCTGCTTAGTTACAAACAGCCGAAATACTCTGATGAGCCAGCAGCCCTCACTGACCCTCTCTTTGCGCATCTCGTTAAAATTTCTACCTCGTGGTGTCATATGGGCTCTCCGTCACTTTGCATTCGAGCACTGGTGAGCTCGAAATCGATGCTTAGCAAACGATCCGTTCAGAAAGCCAGAAAAAAATTAGCAAGCCGACTCACGCTACGTGCATGCCTATTATTATATCCATCAGCACGTTCATCATAGGATTTCGGAATTGTAGGCGTATACACTATAAACTGAGGAAACAATACACGAAAGAAGCTGTAACATAAAAAATAAATAGCGTGATGGGTGCGTATAAAACATTTTTACAATAGTGCCCTTAGTTGATTCGCTATAGTTAGCTTGTTGGGCAAGTCGGTGCATTTTTTTTTCATCTCACGGTTTGTCATGTGACATACACGTATTATTGAAATAACTGTAGTAACTGTAGTATTTCTTCTTCATGAAGTTGCCTATAAATGGCCAGTAAAACGTATTGTCCATAATTAGCTGTTCGTAGGCAGTAGGCTGGCCTGTCGTGTTGCGGCACCTCTAAGCACTTTCTATATTGTGCTCTTTGTCCTTGGGCGCAGCCACAAAATATGGTGAACATCTGCACCAGACGCGGATGTACATAATAAACTGGGCAGCCGGCAAGCTATAGGGGGAAAGACAACGGGAAATAAAGGCCAGGAAAAGCGCTGCTCTTACGACTGCGCACATCTCCAGTGGTTTTACCGCTTAGCTTGCTGGCTGCCACGTTTATAGCTATATATTGCAGATTTTAGCTAATTAAGAAACACGTTGATACAATTCTTCTCACTCAGCTTTCATAACGAGGATTTCTTCATAATCATAATTCATACGAGTTTTTTTAACCATGTAGCCCATCTCTAAACACTAAGTACAAATGTGAAACATAATAACTCTTTGATATCGCAATAATGTCATTTTGTTCATCGCTCATTAGGCACACTTTCAATAATTATTAACAAATTTATTGAAACATACATATTTCTCATAATAGCGGTGTTATTCATCAAACGCCAGGTCAATCAGAACAGCTTGATTTTTATGCTATGGCAGCGCTACCTCACAACTTCTAAAACGTACATCATAGTCTAATACATTTGCCTGTAAAAACTGGTGCCATAGAATCAAATAAAAAGCAACACAAGAGCGAGGTGGGTTGTGATAAATTGTTCTTTATTGGCACAACGAAAACCTCTGATGATGTTTTTCTCTTTATTTGGCAAGCAGGCAATTTTCGAGATCTTTTGTAGATATAGGCCAATTTGGTTAATAAAAACTATGCACACGAGATGATTAATCCACTTTATTGCTACAACACAAAAATGTTAATATTTTTCATTATATTGCCTATTATTGCTACAGCAGAAAACAATAACGCACATTGAGAAATATGAATGGCTTACGCTACGCTCGGTAGCTCTGCAAACCAATGTCGAGTTTAAAAAAATTATTAAATTAGGGCAATGGTAAAATTGAGAGGCCGGATAGGAAAGATAAAATAAGAAACAATGTCTCTCCATCTGTTTACCACTCGTTAACGATACCCCTTCGAGAACAGAAGACAACGTGGACTAGAGTCGAAATTGGCTATGTCGCAATACTTGCCATAGACGGCTGAATAGACAAGCGGATAAATAGACACGCGGCTAAATAGACAAGCACTTTAAGCCTGGGTCCAATTCTGACAAAGCCGGTAAAAAAATAGTGCTTCGCGAAGGTAGCACCGAAGCCGAAAACGACATATACTACATGGCTGTCCAAACAAGTTAGTGGCTGATGAGAATGCTTGGAAAACTCGATTGAATGGTCGTCTGCGCACAAGAAAGCGTAGCCGCCCTTTTCTCACGTGCTTAATATAAGAAGTACGTTGCGTTTTTCATATGGATTCGCACATTAAAAAAAGCAAATATTATCTCTATTTATTGGCCCTTTTTTACATTTTTTCTTATTCATGCGAGGTGGGTCAAGTTGCAGAGACGTCTTCCAGATGCGTCGCATTAAATGGGCTCGGAGCTGTCTTCCTAGTAATCAACATCTATTGCCTCCGAATCTGAGTAGAATTAAAGGGGCCATGACACCAAATTTCTGAGCTTCAGTTAAGCATTGCATGTTAAACCGTACTCATAACACAGTAAGCTGGCACAAAATGAGCGCATTCGGTGCAGTAGAAAACTTGCTTTTGGATTTTTTTAGATATCAGTTGAACAATACAGCACTCTGGCAGCACTTAGTGGTGACGAAATGAATTGGAATTCTCGCAAACAGCTTCATCCGGCTGACAGAAGCCGAACTCGAAGGCCATGCTTCTGTATACTACAAGCACCGATAAGTGATTGCAGGAGCTGGAAACACGTCATGGCCGCCATGAGTCGTTTTGTTTTTGCATGTGCGATTTGGCAGTCTGCTGCATAGTATTTATTGCGCGAGTGAATGAATAGCGGCCGCAATACAACAGCACGATTCAACAGCTGTGGCCCCACAAGTCATGTCAAAATGGCAGTCACTATCACTGGGAGGGGCTTATAGACACGGAGATTTGAAATGGAAATTTTGAGTAAAATGTGTACTCAGAGCCCAGTCTTCTTTTTTTCTTTGCGCGTGTGTGATAAACTCAGTGATAAACTAATAAACGCACACCCCTGTCTTGGTTCTTTTAAAGCACACCCCCATTGAGAAAGTTTAATTTTTCTTGAAAGCAGATTGCTAGCTCACGTCTTTGAATGTTTACTCGAACCGATACCAGACGAAGCAGTGCAAGATCTACTGCGTATGATATTCAACCACCTTTTGTGTCACTACTTTGCTAGGTGGGCAAAATTGACCTTGTTTTTATTTTATGCTTATGCGCACATAGTCAGGTAAAAGCACGCCGCTTTTATTATTTCAACAAATAGTAACAGTGGCAAAGTATTTAGCACGAGAATAATGAACAATAACAAACATTTCCGCAAATTGCTGCGCTATGCCCTCTTGCATTTCTCTTAGGGTCGTATTTTCATAAGTTAATCACTGTAGTTGCAAGGCGCCTTAGATATTCGAACGTGACCGGTTAACTGATGACGATCATTATTGCTTACTATCTATTATAAATAATGTAACGCGTACATATGTCTTAAAAAAAGGGGCTGCAAAATCGCTTGCAAACTGAAACTGAAAATAAGATGCAATATATCCTGGAAAAAACGCTTGTTCACCGATTTTTTCCGTTTACGCTTTCACGCTCATTTATCTCTCAATGACCTAAACATGGTCCTCAAATACATACGCCCTCTCGTCTTTCTATGTGTCAGGGTCTTGAATTTGTGAGCGTAGACTAATGCTGCCATCGCATTTCAATATTGCGCACATGACAGCGCATGTGGGATGAATTATAACTATAGTTAGGAAATTTGCAGGTGCAAGTTGGAATCAGCTAGCATAAGACAGAATTGTAGATCGCAGGGAGAGGCCTTCGTCCTCAGTGGACATAAATATAGGATGATGATGATGATGATGACTATAAAACAATGAAAGGCATACATTCCCCAAACATGGACGTAAGATTAATTATCGCCCATCTTACCCCTCTATAGCAGCTGACCTGTCCCAAGTGTTTGTTCTTGTTGCTGATATCTATGGAAATGTAGGGACAGCAACAACGAATGAAAGTGTACTTCTCACGCTCGAAGAAAAAAAAAAGAATGGTTGTGTGAGAAAAGAGAAATGTTTCTGCGCCTCATTGCTTCCTACCAAGTGTCGCCATTCGCTCTGGCTCACTACAAGGTGCCGAGTCTCGACAAAGAAGTACGGATATTTTCCCATTACGTCCCGAGCAAACAGTGACACGTTGACACGAGCAGACGCCCAGAAGAAAGAACGATAGGAAATAAAGCAAAAGGTTGTTGCCGAAGAGTCAGCGGGGCAAAGCTAGCAAACAAAACTGCCGGGTAAACGCCTCTGCGACATGGACTGGGTGTGAGTATGAGCCCGAAGAGAAGGAGCAGAGCTGCTAAGCGACGAAAACCCTGAGGCGACAGCGTGGCGCGACCAGCAGCGAGCAGACACGACAGAAACCATTCGCCTGAATAGGGCGAACGGCAGGCGGTCGGTAAGAGCTGGACATTGTGGAAATGAAAGGCTAAATGAATGGCCTAGTTCGCTCGTGCAATTATAAGCAAGGCGGAAAAAGAAAAAAAGTTCAAGTAGGATAGATGTTTCCTTCTTCCACACATCTCGCTCTGTGTTGGTTCTCTATGTTCTGTCTACCTCATGCATCGGTGCCTCGAAAGCGAAACATGCAAGGAAGGAATAAAAGTGCGGCAATGCTGAGTAGGTGGATACTATACGTTCTGAGCTGGTAAATCTAGGAGGGCTGTATGTCGCAGTTTCGCGATCTAAAAAGCACTCACCTAGTTGTTTGGTATTTTTGCTGTGACTTTAAGAGCTCTGACCACTTACCCAACCCCCAATAAGCCTGGACAGGGGGATGCACGTTAATCAATGTTTCTCTCGCTCCCTCTGTCGATGCTATAGATGTACTACAACAAAGACCAGCAATACTATTTTCAGGTAGTGTCTTCGAGGGCCTGTGAAGGGAAGATACGATGCCTGTGTTCCACATGGTCTTCGCTGTTTTAAGGAGCAGTGCTCGCATTAAAAAAAATGATTACGCTCAAACTGTTCTTAAGACCAAATTCCCACCCATCATGACGTCGAACATAATAATGAAGGCGGTCGGTCAATGGCAAACAACCCTTACGAACGAAGTGCTTTCCGAATTCGGGCCCAGGTTCTTGGCTCCGAGTCCAACGCCAATGTCACCAGTGTACACAACCCAATGAAGACAGTTCCCGTCCTCTCTGTGAGCCAGAAAGACAAATTTTAGGCGGCCTTATGTTAGTGGTAAAGATCTTGGCTTAGCCAAATGCATGGCACGTGTTTAACTTGAAAACAGTGAATGGTGAAATAAAAATATGAATTAAGAAATAAACGACGTTCAAAATTATTAAGCAGAACTACTCTGAACACCCCCAATAGCAGCTGTGTGCTAAACGCACATTTGTGAGGAAATGCTCTTCTACATTTCTATTGACGAAGTGTTCTTAGATATTGGTAATGAAAGTAATAGCTTAGGAAGTAGTGCAGTAATCA
Organism: Dermacentor silvarum; assembly: GCF_013339745.2. Taxonomy (NCBI): domain Eukaryota; kingdom Metazoa; phylum Arthropoda; class Arachnida; order Ixodida; family Ixodidae; genus Dermacentor; species Dermacentor silvarum. Next base: position 23,153,360 of record NC_051157.2, read on the forward strand.
ATGATTAGTACACAGCAGTTGAAAAACAGGAAGGCCGATAAACGCACTTCCGAAGAGAAATGGCAGTAGAATGTTAAGGGGTTAATAGTGGTCTGAAGAAAGACTGCCGCAAGAAAGATGTCCACCCTCAAACATAAAACAATAGGACGAGTGGCTGAGCACTGCTAAGCTTTATTTTCACTATCAGAGAAGAAAAAGGAAAACAACTAATCTACACAGGCCAAGAGCCGCTCCCGTTACGCACGGCAATAAACGGCGTCGGCTCGGAATGACGCTGCGGGGCGACCTCTTATCGATGCCATTACGAGGTGCCCAACTGGCCAGCTGCCGTAGATTCGAGGCGCGTACTGAACAGCTTGCCAGGTTACAGAAAGAAACGCTGCGGCATTTGACACTAACGAGAGGATCATTGCGTACCTCCCTCTTCGCACCTTCCTTTTGCTGTGCCCTTCGTTGCTGCAGCGCCAATGTATGGCTCCTGCAGATGCGTTGGTGCGCTTTGCGAGGAAAGCGGTTAACGACAGAACAGACGTGCAGTGCAGCAAGCCGACGCTGTAACCGACATCAAGTAGTTTTTAGCAGATGTCAGCAACTAAGTTCCCGCTACTTGACACAGCGAAATTGCGCAGAAAAAAACATACTCAAAGAAACTGTGTTAAGAATAGTTACAAAACAACTGAAAAAACAGATCTAGGCATTGTTGTCGTGACCTATTCCACTTGTCGTTTAATTGGCTTCAGCCTTGATCCTTCCAGGCATAACATCTCGTGCGCGACGCTACTGAGCAGTGAAGAAAGAGCGCACATGTAAAAAAGAGGCAAGGTGTCTAACCAGGATGGAGACAGGTTGTTTAATCTAGAATAGAGGAGGAGGTGACACGAAAGACAAAGTGATGAAGGTAGGACGTAAGAGAAATACAGAGAAATCATCCCTGCCGTTTATATACACCCCATCGCTGCAATGGAAGTCGCATGCCAACGCGACAACAATGGCCACTACTTCATGATATAGTTGTGCACAGGTCACAAATAGCATCTTGCTTAGTACTCAAATGTGTTTGGGTTCATGTGGAACACGATATGCAAAAAGCACCAACCACCAGAAGCGTTAAAATTTTCAGTTGAAATGTCGTACACAATTGTTATAATTAATAAGCTTAAAAGCCGCAATCACTCGTGAGCGAAGTACGCGGCAGAGTCGTACTTGAAATATGTCTCGATTATAAAGGTTTGGAGTGAGGAACATTAATACTACTAATCCGCGAACTTCCGAGATACGTTTGCTATTTTGAACTATAACAGAATAAGCGTATTACTTTATGGCTTCCATGCTGAAACTTGATTGACGACTGCAATACAAGGCAACGATGTAGACCTATCAAACCGTCATACGTGCCAAAGAACAAGCAAGCAGCCCTGGGTATACATACCAGAGCGGACTTGGAAGTACTGAGCGGCACATAATAGGCGGTCCTAAAGGGAACGGGAAGACGGGCGCAAGCACTTCGGTAGTCTTGAAGGGACTCGAGCGCCTGTTCTGAATATAATATGAGACCAGAATTGAAGATGACGTCGCCGAAAGCCCTTCATGACAGGACGCCGTTTATCAAGTGGCGAATAGCTTGTGTACGTGCGTGCGCACTCTAGGTGATCATTTTCGCGGGAACCGAGCTCGTGCCACGCACGCACACCAGAAATACAAGAAACGAAACCAAAGAAAGAAGGCAGCCAATTCAAGAAAGAAAAGACATGCCTTACATTTCGAGTTAGGGTGTCAAGATAAGTACTATGAGCGAACCCGGGACGCATCTTCGAGCATTACACCACAGAGCTTTTTCTGCAGTATAAGATGTGAACATCCTGACCGCCTAGCATGCTCAAAGTGAATGCGAAGTCCACCAGTGGTTATCAAGTTTCCACGGCGTCACATCTACACTGCACTGCGCGCCGTGTCTGTCGCTTGTAATACAAAGGGAAAAGATGTAGCAGGAGCTGCAAATGATGCTGACACGTATTGTCTCGCACGCGTGAATCATACAGACAGGAGAGACGGGACTTGCGTGGAAGGAAGGAGGGAAAGTCGAGCGCTCCAGTTACGAACGCTCTTATACGCCAACTCTAGGATATATAGGCCAAGGATCATGTTGTCCCACGCACGGTAGAGCTTTACCGTGGATGAGTTGTTGAGAAAATTATTGTTCAAGTGCCACACTTTGCAGACGCAGCACAGAGTAATATATTCGCGAACGCCAGAGAGTGTTTCATTCTCTTAACTCAATAACTGCGAACCGAGCACCCGAAATACCAAAATATGAGCACCCAAGCCGCCATTGCGGTTGTAGGCTCTTGGGTGATTTTTGAAGGACTTTTGCTTACCCCCGCTCTAATATTGTTAGAATACTTTGGGAAAATTACAGTTAGCGCTGAAGTACCCTTTGGAACTCCTGGAAAACGTTAAATAGCTGTCGCGCCATCTGAAACATCACGCGCCTGTCGGCCTCCATGTCGTACTTCATTTTTAACGCTGTTACCGGCCCTTGAGAATAAATTCCAGCCAACTAGACCAATTTGCTTCATCATTTGCAACGCCTCTAAATGTTACTTTCAGATGGCAGGACCGGAAACATCAGATATTGTAAGTTATGCAGTACCTGAATGTTCATTTTTGTAACATTGGTGAGCAAGTCCATGGTGACCTCTGAAAAGAGGTACTATGAGCAAAAGTATTTGGAGATCTACAGTACATTGCTTAGATTGCCAACGTTGCGCATGTGGTCAGAAGTTCTAAACTAACTCTTCAATCGCTGCAGAAACATTGAAAGTGAATTTCAGAATGTTATTTCAGTAGGCCGCTCGAATTTCAACAACTTTCAGTTATTAACGACTAGAGGGTACGCCCTTCTAATAACGTGCGTATTTACATCCCTTATTCGTAACTTTCCTACTGTGTTATAGCAACGTTTTAATGCTGGCCAATACCAATAACGTTCTTGCAATTAACGCCCGCATGGATACTACTTTATTAACGTGTCCATGAGATCTGAGTGATTTTTCAATGCATGCACAAATAACACAACGCCTGCACTTCAACTTATTGTTGTATACAACATTTACCAAAAATGCACATTACGTTGAAGGTGAGAAGTATATAATATAAAACTCCAGCACGCACATAACAAACGGGTACACAAGGCAAAGGTACCAGAGGAGAGACGTATTTTTATTTATTACTCGCACGTTAAAGTAGAACGCAACCCATGGACACCACTGAAAACACAGCAGTGCCGACTTCGTTCCTTCGAGGTGGTTTCTCGAGAACCGCGACAGCCGGTTGCTTCGAAGGCTCGCACCTTTTAAATACCTGCCTCGAATAACTTGCTAGAACTTGTCTCTACCTCACGGGTCCACAAAAAAACATAGGTGTATAGCTAATACTCGCTTCTAAAACCGGAAGCTATTGTGTTGCTCTCAATTCACTCCGTGCGGAGCGTATGCAAATCGTGTCGCTGCAAATTAACTTGGAGCGTTGGGTGTAACTAGTTTCTCGGAGAGGCCCGATTTGCATAATCCCACGGGTTCTCTAAGATAGCAGGGTTCACGTTATGCCTCTAAGAGCGGCGCTTCACGCTACATTAAACCCGGTCCGTGCGACAGCGGTGCGCGCGCTTTACAGCAGGCAGAGAGCAACAATCTCTTGTTGGGTGAGGGAGCAGTTATCTGGTTAGAAAGAGCGCTAAAAAATGCGCTTTAACTGTAAACAGGTTTTGGTACAAACTTGAGTTTAGGTTAAGTGGGGCTCGTCCGTGAGCCTACTGACTTTATCGAGTCGTGGCCTATGCGGGCCAGATTCAAAGGACACGTGGTTGGCAGCACCTCCCGAGGCACAGCGGGCAAAGCTCTTGCAGCAATACGGGTCCGACGTGAAGTATCTAATAGAGTAAGAAATTCAATCAACACAGTCGTTGAGACAAGGGCTATGTCCTTTCGGTAACAGGGTAAAGTTTTATAAAACGATTGGTTCCTTTCGAATTATCCCCTTTTGTATATTCGCCACGTTGAATCATTTATTGCAGTGATGAGTTCCAATGTAAAGTAACTAGCTTACATTCGAAGCGACAAATTCAGTAATCGTTCTCCTAAAACCCGAAAGTGGGGCGTCGGCGTGCATGTGAGCACTTGCATAGCTCATACGCTCAGTCAAAGTCTGTGGACATGGCAGCTGAGCAAGCATATTGCGTGTGCCATGAAATGTAGTCGATAATCAATCTTCTTGTTGCAGCGCACATTTAGGCACTTTCTCCATTTTAGAGAGAGTATTGAATCATTTATTTGTTTAGGTGCAACGGGAAATGCATACAGTTAAGGCAAATATTTTAAATTTAAATGAGAATAAGAGAAGCCGTGTGGCAAGATGCATAATTATCGCAAACACTCGATTCTTGATCGAGTATTATTCACAACAGTGTGGAACGACAAACCTTCTACTGCAGAGGAAACTGTCAGCCTAGGAATACCACGTGGACGTTAAAAGGACACAAAATGAAAAAAAATATATTTGCGACATAGCAGTAAATGCGAGAGGAATGCGTTAGCACTACGTCGCACTTCTTTGAGGTCCCGAATCTACGATTCAAACCACGTTCACAACATTTCAAAGTGTTGTTCAGGCGCTCACTCGACACACACCCGGCTTCTTCGAGGAGCGAAGTACAAGTAACGGTGGCCCGGAACAGACCACCGTCAGTTGCACTATACATATATATACCTCTACCACGTGACCAGCTTCCCATACTTCACACACATACATGTTTTTTCCGATTTCGTACTCCTAATGCCTACCCATTAAAATGATTTTACTTGCATTATTAATTTCTCCTTCTGCAATAAAAAAAAAACACTCTTACGACGAGAAAGAGGCTTGGAAAGCCAGAATAGACGCAAAGAGCAAGAACAGGTGGCGACGTGACCTTGAACTTCCCGCACCAGCACGCCGTGACGTCATGGATATTTATGGCTTGTGGTAGGGCCTATTGACCCTTTTTGCGGAGCAGTTTGCACTAGAGGGATGAGATGGCGCTTTCGGCGGCACGCCATACGTTGCCTCAGCGAATGCACACGAATACGAAACCATTACTGCTTCTGCCCTGCTACTGTGCGATCAGCTGTCGGAAATGCAAATGGGTGTTCGCTAATGCGCTGTGTTCGATTCATGCTGCAAAATCTGTAACGATAAAGGGAAGACATGTGTGGAAGTTCGCTGCAAAAATAGTAATTCGCATATTAAGGAATGGAATCAACCTGTGTCGCCGCTGCTACATAAGGACTGCCTGTGTCGCTGTCCCTTCACGATGCACGGCCTTCCTCGAGGATAAAAAAAAGACCGCATATCCACGAAGTGAACGATGATGAGTGGGCGAAGCACGGCGGGATCATCATATATATATATGAGTGACGACGACTACATCGACAAGACATGAATGTTAGAAGCTGAACGTTTCGTGACGGTCCACAGAGTAAGCGAGGGACTAGCGATAATGCATCTTTGATACAAGCTACCACAAAACAGAACATTTACATTCTAAGCTTTGTGCTCAGCAAGAACAAATCTATTGCAGCAGAGCACAACCGCGCGCGATTAGGCTGAAAATAAACCATCAGATAGTGGCCGCACCAAGGAATCGAGAAACTGTACCGAGTCGGAAACATGACAAGCCGCTGCTGCAAAATGTTTGACAAATAAAGAACGAAGAGCGCACTGATCCAGATTTCATTGATAAGTGGAAAGTTTGGACAGCTAGGAATACATTTCTAGCCCCGCTTTTAGTACAAGCACCATATACGCTGTTCGCGCGGTTTACACAAGGCGCAATGAGCTCTGAAAGTACTTACATGCCCTCTAAAGCTGTGGCCAAAGCTTCGTGTCGTGCACACAGTCACCGTCTACGATGTGCGTCGAAACGGAGGTTTGCTGCTCCGCTCCGGCATCATGCGCTTGCATTGTAAACACGGAGGCAACGGAGGCAGCTGAGGCAAGCAAAGGACGCGTCACCACGTGATCAAACATGGAAGCGCCCACGGGAGCGCCGCGAAAAGGGTCGATAGTGGGTGACAACTTATGACTTACAAAGAATCTACACACACAAAAAACGTAGTGCACCAGCTCTTCACCTCTGAAAGAGATCTGCAGTCCGCTCACATATTAATGAATTTGGACTACTCATGTAAAGGCTAGGCTAATTAGAAAATAAAAGGTAGTTGTTTCAAGATAAAACATTACCTTTGGCAGAGCACTGACGTCAGGATGCCCTATGAAATATGCCTAAACATTCAGGTTTTATCTTGAACCCATGCAGTGACACAGCGACCGATCTGTACGGAGAAAATAGTTGTTTCAAGCACGCGAAACCACTTTACATCCAGTAGATAAGCGAATCTAATTGGCCGGCGCATCTACGCAAATTTTGTTTTGTTCATGTAGCATATTTGCTATGTACAAAACTTGCTATTTGCTATGAAAATTTTGCTATGTGCATATAACCTTGCAATTCTTAGGATGTCACCGACAATAGTTAATTACATATCGGGGAAAATGGGCTACATTTTGCTCTAAACGAGGCACATGCTGAACATGGCATGTTTCAGAACTTCTACTGAGCCAACTGAGCCCAAATAAAAAAAAATAAAAAAAGAAGAAATTGTGCAGGTAAACCATCGAGGATGATTGTCAATGCAAGCGAATAGCCGAACGGTTCAAGAAAGCTACTCGCTTTATTCAAGGAATTGTCCGCTTAACATATATTTGTAGCAGTGAAGACATTCATGTAGATTTTGTTGTTTGGTGGCGTTATTTTGCAGAGAACAGAGCCATCAAACAGCGCATATTTGGGGGTAGTATAGGTGAACGGCACGGGCGCCTCAAAGAGCTATGACAGGTGGCGCAGGCGAGTGAGTGTACGCACTCTTTCCGTCGGCGCTTTTGTTTGAACCTCAGACCGCCAGCCACTGACCTCGAAAACGGGTGAAAGAGCCAAAGAAAGCTGGCAAATTAGTTATGTGGAAGCCCGCTAGGTGGAGAGAGAGAGAATAAACATCTTTAATGTATAAATGCAGCTTTGGAGAGGGGTCCTCATTCCAGGATGCCTTGAGCTCGGGCCGCGTCCTGGGCCCTCGCAATCAGCCGTTGCTGATCTTCGAGGTCGGAGCTGGCCAAGGCTCTCTCCCAAAGCTCGTTGGTGTGGTAGGGGTTCGGAGGATTGAGTGGTGCCTCTCTGCAGCCCCCTACTATGTGCCTGAGGGACCCGGGCTCTGCGCAGAAGCGGCATTGCGGAGAGAATTGTGTAGGGGCTATGAGGTGGTTTCTGGTTGGGTGGGGAAATGTGTTAACCTGTAGAGCTCGGAGGAATCGCTCCTGCTCTCTAGGTAGTGACTTGTGTGGGGGTGCATATGTTCTGCGGGTTAGCTTGTAGTGTTGTGTGATGTCTTGGTATGAGACTAGAGGGTGCATACGCTCCGGTTCAGATTCCTCGGCGTCGGCTCGGTGGGTCAAATCTCGAGCCACGTGGTTGCGACCTCGTTGCCAGGAATGCCGTGATGAGCTGGCGCCCAGATGATTATGACTGATCTGGTTGGCGGCTTTTGATTAATTATCTTGAGCGTAGTGGCATGGCTAGGTGGAAGAAAGTTCATGAAAGAGAAAAATTGCCATCCAGCCAACTGTAGCACGAAGCTGCAGGGAAACCGATACGGGTCGCTGGGAAAGAAAGCCTCGCAGTTGAGGAGAAATTTGCCCTGGTCCGGGAGCCAAAGAAAGCTGTTCGCTTTAAAATACATTGAAATTCATGACGGCACACTGACGTACCTGCGCTGGGGTTACGTCAGTGTGACGTCAAAAATCGAACTTTCACGTTCATTTTCTCTTCCAACAATTAGAGCAAGTAGAGCTTTTAATGAATACTTTATCAATCTAAACTGACTTATCGCTGATTTTTTGTGCCACTTTAAGAGCAATATTGAACTCTGGAGCTCCTATATAAGCACACGGGAACGCAGAAGTTGTTTATTTCGACAACCACTGCACCAATTTAGTGAAGTTTGTTGCACTTAAAAAAAAATAACGTTGACCTCTATAGTTGTCCCAAATGAATTTTCAATTCGTGTTGTAGTCTGTTTTCTGAAAATTGTTGAAAATTGAGGAATTTAAAAACTACCATAAAACTTAAAACTCTACTCAACAATGAAGAACGATGTGAGAATTTTCTAAACTGCACCTAATCACACATATAAAGCGGCCAAATATGCGTATTCTACACTGCTCTGAAATGTACCACTAATTCGGGTGTAGGACTTTTGCAAAACCTTCGTAAATATCGTAACAATTTCACGTAGGATGTAAATTCATATATCACATTTTCCCGCTTGAGGTGATATATCACAAATGCAGTTTACAGAACTGCGATATCTATTTGTGGTGCAGTTACACATTTGTATGCTTGGTGCGCTAATTTGTTCCGCAACTTACCGACTTTCGATGATTTAAAATGCGCCGAACACGTTATAAACCCTCAGGTGGAGGATGGTAATACAGAGCCCTTCACAACGGTAGTGCTTTTTTCTGCACACTAATGACCTCACGCCTTGCTGGTCGCACAACGGTGAGCTGACTTAGCGAGGTGGAATGCCGCCGTCCCGTGTAAATCTAGCTTCCAGCACATGTCAAATCTGCTGGGGCTCTCGCGAACCCTCCTCTTGCACGAAGGCCTGGAGTATCGTATCTCTAACTTCGTTCAGGAGCTGACAGAGCTGGGGGAACACCATCTCGCTTTCTGTGTTTCGTAGGAGACATTGCCGAAAAAAAAAAATCTGAAAGAAAAAAACCAGGCAAGGTGGAGGCAACCATGCGTGCTTAGCCTGAAAGACAATGGCGCAGTCCACGAAGAACGGTCCATTACACATGAGGCTGACTGCTGGGCACCCTCCATAGTCCTACAGCCCCTGGATGTCAGAGGAGAAGCCTAGGATTTAGCCGTGACAAATCACCGCAGATACGAGGTGCTTAGCCCACAAACGGTCCCCTTGTTTTGTACTCTGACTTCTGAAGTTTTCATTTGTGTTGCACCTCAACTTATGACGCTCTCTTGTCCAGCTGATGGCAAAAGTGCCTCGTTCTAACTGCCGGCTTGTGAATGTGATTACAAAGGTATGAGTTTAACTGCGAAAGCATCCGAACCGCAGCTTCGCATTACAATAGAGGGCACTCTGAGAGTGTCACGCGGCGCTATACTCACGAGAGATGACTCGCGCCTCTTGCATAATGTGATTACAACATGTCTTTCAATGCATAACCATGCGCGCCTACATGGCTTTCGGCTAAATCTAACGTTTCTGAAGTATAGTACGCAAATGTGAGTTCAATTTATAGCGCCGCTCCATTGAGCTGCTCCAAGGTACAGTCGTCGTCACCCTCGTGCAGAACGCGGGAACCTGCACCGGGTTGCTTCGGAGCCAGCCATCGACGTCTAACGATAGTTACTGGGCCCAAACGTGCACAGAACCTACCGTTAGGCGTCGGACCCAGCAGCTAGCGTTAGACGTCACTGGCTGCCTCCGGAGCGGGGCGCTCCGGAGGTTCCCGTGGTTCCCGCGGTGCAGGTTCCCGCGGTGCAGGTGCCCGCGCTCTACACAAGGGTGACGACTATTGTACCTTGGAGCAGCGCTGTTAGCGCTTTGCGTGCAATTTACGCAGGCTTTGACCAGGCACTCTGTTTGCAAGTTTAATCGAGTTTGCATTCAGACACCCTTGAGCCTTGTTACTGTGCGTGCGTGTGTATGCTGACTGCATGCACACCAGGTCTGAATGTATCAGTTCATGTATCCCCCTTTGTCAAATGGAGTAGTCTGCAAAGCCTTTGGCCTGGCAAACCTCTCTATGATTTATTAAATAATCTTGCTTTATCTCTCAAGATAATGCGTCGAAATAATCTCGCTTTATCTATCTCAAGAATATGCGTCGACAGCGACACATTTCTGAAGCGCCAATACGCTCTTGCTTTAAGAGCCTAAGTCCTGTCTATACCCATTGCTAACGTATGCTTACACTAAATCAGATATGATTTATTCTCTCGTGTCCTTTCCAGCCCATAAACGTATGTTAACGTAAAACAACACACCTATGTAGTAGAAGAAAACTGATGTAGATTAATACATTGAGCTCGTTATGCTAATGAAGCAGGTATTCACACCCTAGGAATATTGGTCTTGGAATGTGTCAAACCCGGGAACAACGGAGGGGTTCAATCCCCGGACCAGGACGAATTTCTCTTCTACTGCAACGCTTGCTTACTGGGAAACCAGACTGGGTTTCATTTGGGGCTCAGTTCTACAATTACCGTAGATTATAATTTCCTTTTTCACGAGCCTTCCTCCTGTATACCAGAATTGTAAGTAGAATAAATAAGCTGATTACTTTTTACCCTGCCGATTATGTGCAAAACAGGGAAAGATATTGCTCGAAGCTCCGCTCTGGAAGATTTGGTTAGGAAGAAGTATTCCTATTATATAATCATTTGGCGCCTCAACACTGGGCTATAGTCACAGGCATGTTGGTTGCGCAGTGTTTGATTTCTCATCTAAAACAAAACTACTACCCTGTTAATTTTTGAAGGTTTATTTTACCTACATGATCACCATTCATTTAAATGTAATCATTTTTCTAAATCCATTATTAACATTGTCTTTACTGTCCCCTTGATTACAACCTCGTTAATAATTTTCCGTTCGTTGGTCTTACTGCTCGTTTGCATACTATTCTAGTTATTCGGGTATTTCCTTTTGTTTTCAAGCGAAGCATGTTATAACTCACAGATTTCGGTGCCATTCATGTACGCACAAAATTGTCATCAGCAGCATTGCCTCGAGCATCGTCGTCTTCTTCCGCAGCTGGCTCGTTGGCGCCTCTCGATTTGCGCTCGTGCTCATACTCGTGCTCGGCACGCGCTCGTGCGACTGCTCCCGCGTTCGTCGTCGTAGTCTGCTTCCACAGCTGGCTGCGTTGCCGCAAATCATTGTAGCGTAGAATTTCACTTTCAGCATACGCTCAAGAGTTTTGAGGGAATGCCAAGGGCTGACGAGTAGCAACTGGGAAATAGCCTCCAGCGAAAGCCTCCGCGCGCGTTGGTGTGCTGTGCTGCTCAGCTCAGCCTCAGAAGATCAACTGTGGGCAGTCCTGCCTGCCTGCCTGCCCTGCCCTGCCCTGCCCTGCCCTGCCCTGCCCTGCCCTGCCCTGCCCTGCCCTGCCCTGCCCTGCCTTGCCCTGCCTTGCCTGCCTGCCTGCCTGCCTACCTGCCTGCCTGCCTGCCTGCCTGCCTGCCTGTGGCCTAGAATTTTACTTCTCTTATGTCGCGTGAGGGCTTCCGCAGCCCAGCCGAAACGTCAGCGAAAAGCCGTGAACCCCGAGTAGGGGGAGCGCAATGTTGAGACCAAACGTCAGCGTCGTCTAGCCCTCCAGGAACCCGAAAACGGTGGTGCACGCCCCGCGGAACGCCAGTGCCAACTTCCCCGGTGCGACAGCCAGGTTTCAACGCGATTTTCTCAACCGGAACTTCAGAGCCAGCTGCAGTGCGTGTGACCGGTTGTGGTTCGAGCCCAACGTGGTACTCGTCAGTGCAATTCGCACGGAGGAACTCCAAGAAACACACGACAAGCTTCGCTTAGCCCCATTTTATCGACAGGAGAGGGGCTACTGATTTTCTTCCCTTTAATTTGCTCTCTCTTGTTTAAATAAGCTCTTAAGCTCCCAGGGATACTGCCGCCTGATTCTTGACCAATCCCTGTTAGTGGGTACGAGTCATAAAAGATAACCATCATCATTATAACTGCCGCAACCCGAGCGCCAGAAGAAGAAGCAACAACTACAACGACGAACCTCTTTAATCTGTATCTTCCGATTTAAACTTATCCAGTGTGAAATTCAGCACTCTATTGGACATTTTATTTCGACATGCTCAGTTCTTGGCCAATCCCTCAGAGTGGGCACGTGCCAGTATATCCCAAGAATCTACATCTACCTATCAAGGAGCTCTCCCTCACTCTGTTGACGCAGTCTGCTTTGCTCTGAGAGTATAAGAGCGCGCTCTAAGGCACTCGTCCGCAGGCTTGACTATGTCCAAGCTGCAACGCCACGGTTGCAAGCGAAGACGGAATAGCGAAAGCTTCCACACGCCGTCATCTGATCTCCCTGTGTCAACCACGGATGCATCGAGTGACAGAAGCCTAGCATGGAAGGCGAGACCATCGGGCCATCTGACCAGCACTAATCAAATTTTTACACAAGGGCCCTCTAGGTTTGAGACATTGAACAGTACTCGTAGTTCAAGTTCACTCACCGCCATCTTCACCCTAATTATCAACACCTCTCTCCCTCTCTCTCTTTTTACTCTCATTTCCCTTCCCAAATGCCGAGTACCAGGTCAGAACGTTGATTCATGCCGACCATAGTTTTTCTACCATAATAAATGTCTCTCTATCTATCTGACCACGAGTTGCAGGCATCGTCAACGATGCGAGAAGCTACGTCGCCGTCGATATCCTCCCCCCGTTCAGATCTCCGGCGTCACCACAGACAGATGCTGCTGCCTTTAGCGCTACGGTGCCTTCGTACTTGTCTTCACCGTCTCAATCCCCACCGCCACAGGTAGTACTTCCCATTTCAGCGTCCACTGGTACCACCCAACGATCATCATCGCATTCTTCAGCAAACTCCACTTCAGCTACACTGTCACCGCGGTGCTCGATGCTAGCGGCGACTCGAAGATCGAAGATTGGCGTATACCCGAAGCCCAGACTTTCGGTGACGTCTTTTGCTACGCTGGCCGATACACGCCTGACTTCATAGCAATGCACACACTCGGCAAGCTCCCGTATCACCGACCGGCATTAAATAGGAAGCCATCGTTCCCCGTGGTGGTGAAGCAGAGCATATCTCTGAGTGAAGAGGTGGATTTGAAGTCACAGTCAACCCCCCCCCCCCCCCTCCCCCACACATACTTCCTTTGAAGACCTATTTTGGCTCCTAGGCAAACAAAACTCGGCAGCTGTTGTCACCGTTACTTGGCCACCTTCTCTCTGTCAGCAAACCGCAGCCCCGAAGAATTTCAGATGTCTTCGCAACACAAACGTGCCAACGCTGCACCAGTGATCACTCTCCCACCCCGCGACGTAGGTGAGAAGCAGCCCGGATATCGCGTAGGCAAAACCAGCCGCGTGATTGCGTGCGGTCCATCAACCGCAGCCGGCAATTCTTGTCGCGCACTTGTGAAGCTCCATAGCGCTTCATAGCGCTTGTTAAGTAACGTGCCGCGAAGGCTGTAGTTAACTTACACGCTTCAAGCTTCCTGTGCTGGTCATTCGTAGCATGACCATATGCTCTCAAGACATAAAATTACGTCCACGGTAGGCTCGCCTAGGGCACCGGAGAAAATCTGTAAGCGTTTCATATAGTGCCTCTAAACAGGAAGAAACCGATGGCTTAGCACTTAGCCCCTAACTAACCGAGACTCAGTCACTTGAAGATTTGCCTGTACATCACCCTTAGCATCCCCTACATTTTATCTAAATATATAAGCAGCGAAATGCATAACTTTTTTAAGACGCTGGGAAAACACGCACATACCGTTTTTGAGTGCTTCCAGTCACATTAACAGCTTTGCTGTAAGAAAGAATATGTTGAAATATAGTTTGGTTTTTAAGGATTGCGCTTTCCTCTCACGTAGTGGAGTTTCCCGCTAGCAAGGTCCAAGCATCGTGAAAGTGAGCAGCCAGTATTGCGCGCAAACGCAGGGATGAAAAATTATCTTAAGCTAAAAGCGACAACAGTCTATTTCGTATTCAGAGTACAAACTAGGGTGCTAGCGTCGAGAGTGTGACCGCTAAGGAAAGGTATACAGCTGTTCGCGCAATGCATGCTCCGAATCATGAACCCGCAATCGGCTGCGCTTAGTATACGCGAAAGAAGGGCATATTCAGAAGGAAGCCTGTGAGGGCTGAGGCCCTAGGCTATTCAGTGCGTAGACTTTGGCGTACTGCAGAATCTGAAGTGAAGTAAAGTAAGTCTTGCTATGCAGTCCATCACCCAGCTACAGAGCAAACCTACCCGGTGTGAAACGAACCATGAATTGCGATAGCGTTCCGCCTTTCTTGCTCTGTGCGCATCTTTACATGACGTGATACGCTCCCAAAGGACGGTGCTTGCCAAGGTGAGTCTGTTTTAACATATTTCGAAACTATTTCATTGCTCAGGCGACTAAGATGCATTTAGTAAAGATCCCATCCCCTGGTTTTTCTTCCTTCACTAAACCAAATTCACTTCTCTTTTGTCTTTTTTTTTATCTCAGCAGGAAAAGTTGGAGAGTCGCCAATATCTTGACTATAAAAATCCAGAACCTAGATTCCCGGAAGGCATATATTTCTGCCAGCTGAAGATCCACGCAAGGCCTTCCAAATGTTGAGATGAAAACCGAAGTGACATGTGCCCTGTCAGGAGCTGTCGCTCATGATCCCAGATCGAATTCGAAATGTGCAAGAGGCATCAGTATAGTTCTACGTGTTCGTTACACAACGTTTTATTTCTATATCTAGGCGCTCTGACAGTGAACGTGTGTGGCATAAAAGAATTCGAACGCACATGCTTGAATCTATGTGAAGCGACGCTATCGAGAAGTGGATAGTTAAATGACATCTGACTAATGCGATGCGTAGAGCTGTCCAGATGTTGATTTTGTGCAACCTGTAATCTCTTTCGCTTTTTATGCTAACCACAGGTGACAACCGTGCTGTTTATGTTTGACGCACTATGCCGTTCGCCAGCTGCGCCGAAATGCAAACACTAGTCCAGGCGGTTGGCCAGGGCGAGACATCGACGCAGTAATTTCATGAGGACAAAGGCAATGTTTGCTCCCGTTTTGGTGGAAGGATGGTGAAGAGAGGCATATGTAGAGAGAAGAAGGACACACATGGTATATAGCCCTTGTATCGATGTACAGATATGTCAGCACATTTGAGGTTTCAATACCGCTTTTGGCACAATGTTCATGGGCCCTTGTGAAATGGGCACGTACACAGTGGCCTGAGATGGGGGGTAGGCAAAATATAGAGAAGTTCAAGAAAAGCTGCGGAAAATATTGCTCTATTTCATTAAGAGGACGGCGTGCACTAGAGTTGCGTACGAGGCGACGTACGATATGTATTCATGCGTTTTTATGTATTGACTTATTGTTTTATTGCGCACAGCTGAGGTACGCCCACTGGTACTATGCTAGAGGTCAGCATGCTGTGCTTATTTGTAGTATCTGGTGCGTATATAATCTTTACATACAAATATGTTTATATATCCTGCGAGACATTGACCGACCTACGAATGCGAAAACGTGGTGCGTTAGACACACAAAGCTTCGCATTAAAAAAAAAGAACTGGTTTTTAAAACTTTGAACAGTATTGCAGACAAGCTGGGTGGGTCGCAGAAGTGGAAAGCGCCTTTTTTTGCATTGCTTTTTGGCATTGCTTAAGTCTAACGTTAGCGTTCCCAGGAATCCATTACATATGGCATCCGCCATTCCGGTCCATTGTTATTTTCTGTGAGTGACTACCAAATTTTCAGAGACATCGCAAAATATTCTGCTAGATGCAGAGCCACATGATTTTTTTTGTCATTATGCCTTCAGGCAAATCCTTAATTAAAAAACGCTGCTGAAAGTTGCGTGGATCTCCCCGAACATTTTTTTTTACAGGCCGCAGTTTTGCACACAAAGCAGCACATCTTCTAGCACTTGTTCGAACAGGAGCACGTCTGCTTTACTTTTGTTGTTACCTCCGACATTCAGCAGATTTCCTACCGGAACACAACTCTCTTTCCTTCCTAGCTTTTCCGAAGGTGACAGCGGCGACGCATGTGTTTCGTGCAACACCGGCATAAGGCGAAATTCAAGTTTGACAAGTATGCGCGCTCCTTTCGCTACTGGGATTATTAATCATCGCGCAGAAAGTATCACATGCGTGGTTGACGCAAGCCCCAGCGAAGGGCGCAAACGAGAAAATTAAATGAATTTGCTGCATACAGCGCGCCGACGGCAGGCGGTGCATCACAAGGCACGAATGATCGAGCTTCGCGCTGCGTGCACCGAAAGGCCTCGCTATAAACTGTCATTATATATAGTGCCGTAGACCAGCTGGCGAGACGCCATTTACGCTTTAATAAATGAGTGTTGCAAGTAGCTTAGCAAACGGCATATTTCATCCTGAATACCCGAAATCCTTCAGAAGGGCCACTCAGCACGCCATAAGCCTCCTTCAATGTGCCGCGAAATATGAATGTTATTTATGAGTTTTCCTTTGTTCTTTTTCACTCTTAACCCAGGTTTACTATATTTAAAGAAAATTATTGCTGCCCCCTTACACCTAAAACCTTCAATAACTATGTTTTGCTTTAACATTTTTTCACCCTGGCATTCGCTACAAGGTAGTTCCCCAATGATTTGCTCTCTTCAAAAAAAGAAAAACGTTGTTCAGCCTGAATGCTCGAGAATATTAAAATGCATTGATCCTCTGAGTGTATACCTTATAAATGAGTTAGGTCTGCTTAGTAGCGTAAAGCGTGTAATTCAGTGTTTCTAGAGTCCAATACACATAGACACAGACAGAAAGACAAAAAAAACTATAGTATATATACCGTGTCTGTATTTCTATTTTGTGCCATATAAAGAAGAAACTACCACCATGTTTCGGAGTTTACCGTGCGCCTAAACCGCGTAGAAATATGCGAACAGAGTAGAGTTACATATAGCGAGCCCAGATACACGATGCCAGCTGGTGTCGATCACCACACACTATCATAGCGCTATATTATTTTCCCCCAGTGTAGGGTAGCAAACCGAATTCGCCGTTTGGCTAACCTCCCTGCCTTCCTCCTTTATTTCGCCTCCATCTCCCTCTCTGAATCATTTAAATAATTCAGCAAGCTGTTGCAACGGACAATTGATGTCCCTCATGAACCACGAGCGTCGCACATATCGTTCATTTAATATGAAATCTATGGTTTAATTTCAATCAACGAAGACTAAATTGCTTACCGGCAACTTGTCTTATCGGCACCGTCACTTACGAAACTGGTTACTTACAAACCTCCTCCGTGACCTAAACCGGAATTAATGTCCGTTATCGTTTACGTATCCTTACCTACTAACACTAAAAGCCTGAATATATTCAAATTCGTCCCGCTGAGTTTATTCTTTGCAAGCAACCGTACTGCCTCTAGGTCTCTGCTATGAAACAAGGCTCTTAGCTCTCGTAGCCTAATTTTACGCCATGTCGTCTACCACAGGTTATCTATTTTCTCAGCTCACCCAAATAGCACATCGTTAACACTGGACAACCCATGCGAACAACTAGATGCTACCAGGTGGCCGAACCGCTATGCCGCGTGGTGGTGAAAAGGGCATTTCCTCGGCAGACACACGCAAAAATAATCCTCGGCAAACACATGCTCAAATAACTCAGACTCGTATGTCGAAAGTAAATCCTATGAAGCATCTGGTGGTTATATTACAGAAGCCACCATGAACAGGAGAAAAGACGTCGTGCCTCATGACTATTTTCTGAACCGTGACTATCATACCGAAAAAAAAAAGAACGTCGTCACAGCACTGTCCAGTGCTGCCCGGCGCAGAGGCACGGATTGCTGCGATCAGGCAGGGGAATTTGTTACAGATCTGTGAATTTGAAAACGCACGAATGTTAGCCCAGATGTTGTGATCATTCGCAAAAAGTGCATGCCTAAACCAGTAAGAGCTTCATTCCGGGCTTTCTAGGAACGGTTTCTGGGAACAGAGCTAGCACCATCAGGATTTCGTTGTTTGCCCAATACGTCCTCCAAAGAAAGGAAAAAAAAATGAAGAAGAAGAAAAGCGTTAGCAAGGAAGAAGTAACCAAGTGCATTTCATGCAAACAAAGAATAAAAATAATAATGGAGATAAAAAATAAAGAACCGCGCTTCTTATTGTTGGGCGTTGAGGAATGCCATCGCTTCTGTGGAAAGCCCCTGCTTCCGATAAAGATGCGCCAATGATTTCTGATTGCCCCTTTAGGACACAAACATGCGGCGATGACACAAGAGAAGGACAACGAGACAAAAATAAAGGCAGCCAGAGGAAACAGGCGCCTTCAGTCAGGACAAGACACAAAGAAGAGTAGCGAGGAAAGACGACTGCGACATCTACGCAGTTTGAGCACGCAACGTGAACAACAGCAGCTGTTCCCGCAGGGCCAAGGCACCGAGCCTGAAGGAGGCCCAGAAAGCAGCCGCCCGGAGACGCAAGAAAACGGCAAAACGAAACGATGCTTGCGCCAGCTATTGCATAGACGCCCATGACGGGGCAAAAATGAAAGGTGACAGTGAGGGTAAGCAGGTGTGGTGCGGGCAAGCTATCAGCTGCAGGCGCATCTGCAGGATGGCCTCCTCGAAATGTCTCCACTCGCAATCGATGAGCGCTGGCCCGGCAATCACGGCAAGCGCACGCACGCACGCACACAGAGAGAGCTACACAGCCGCACGTACACATACCGACCAACGCGAGCGCACACAAAGACGCATGTTCGCTCAAGCACTAACACGCCCTAATACGCGCGCACGCACACTCCCATAAAAAAAATAGCGTTGCTTGCACTAGTGGCGCAAGTCTAAAGAAACAGCGGAGCTGATCGGCACCTAGCTGTTCCTGGCCTTACGGGTTATGCTTTTCCGGAATTTGTTGATTATTGATCGATTATCGATTACCCATTAATTGGCTATCGATTGGCTATCGCAAGGTATTGGCCACGTATTTGGGCTAGGCTGAAGCACTACCAGAAAAAATTCACCAAATAAGATATTCACCAAGCTAATTTCCATAAGAATCAGGGCAACACTTGACTTCAGCCAAGCCAGAGAACAGGCTTGCTTCAGGAAGGGATATTCTAACATGTATCATATCCGTGTCATCAATCAGGTAATCGAGAAATCTCTGGAGTTCAATAAACCTCTCTATACGGCTTTCATAGATTATCAAAAGGGATTTGATTCAGTAGATATACCAGCAGTCATCGAGGCATTGCGTAATCAAGGAGTACAGGAGGCATACGTGAATATCTTGGCAAATATCTACAAGGATTGCATAGCAACTTTGGTTCTTCACAAGAAAAATAGAAAGATACCTATCAAGAAAGGGGTCAGGCAAGGAGACACAATCTTTCCAATGCTATTCACTGCATGCTTAAAAGAAGTATTCAAGCTCTTAGACTGGTAAGGCTTAGGAGTGAGGATCAATGACGAATACCTGAGCAACCTCCGATTTGCAGATGACATTGTCCTATTCAGCAATAACGGGGACGAATTACAGCAAATGATTGAGGACCTTAACCGAGAAAGTGTAAGAGTGGGGTTAAAGATTATAATGCAGAAGACAAAGACAATGTGAAATTGCCTGGCAAGAGAACAAGAATTCAGGATCACCCGTCAGCCTCTAGAGTCTGTAAAGGAGTACGTTTATCTAGGTCAATAACTCACAAGGGACCCTGATCATGAGAAACAAATTCACAGAAGAATAAAATTGGGTTGGAGTGCATACGGCAGGCATTGCCAAATCCTGACTGGGAGCTTACCACTGTCTTTGAAAAGAAAAGTGTACAATCATTGCATTCTACCGGTACTAACCTATGGGGCAGAAACTTGGAGGTTAACAAAGAAGCTCGAGAACAAGTTAAGGACCGCACAAAGAGCGATGCAACGCAAAATGTTAGGCCTAACGTCAAGACACAGGAAGAGAGCGGTATGGATCAGAGAGCCAATGGGAATAGACGATATTCTATTTGACATTAAGAGGGAAAAAAATGGAGCTGGGCAGGCCATGTAATGCGTAGGATGGATAACCGGTGGATTATTAGAGTTACAGAATGTGTACCAAGAGAAGGGAAGCGCAGGCGAGGATGGCAGAAAACTAGGTGGAGAGATGAAGTTAGGAAATTTGCAGGCGCCAATTGTAATCAGCTATGCAAGACAGGGGTAATTGGAGATCGCACGGAGAGGCCTTCGTCCTGCATAAATAAAGGCTGATGATGATTAAGCACTACCAAGTCATCCCCAGCATTTTCTGGAATTTCTTGATTATTTTTCATTTATTTGGGCATTTTCACAAAATATACCCACGCTGGCATCGGCGTCGGTGTGGCGGTCTGTACGGATGCTTTGGTATGCTAGGATATATACTGAGAGAGAGAGGAACGAGAAGGGAAAGGTAGGGATGTTAACCAAGGACGTGCCCGGTTGGCTACCCTACGCTTGGGGAGAGGGAAGGGGGAAGAATAGATAACGAGCGAAGGATATATACTGTATTACTGAAATACCAAAGTTGCTCTGATCAGGTTGTCTGGCCTGTACTGAATTCTTCCTCAGAACTTCTGATAATCGCAGCCGGCAAGGAACAGTCACCAAACATTCCATTCACAGCGTATGCCTTCTGACTTAGAGCTTCTGAAGCAAAAATTGCAAACCAACATTGATGCGAAAGCGTCAAATGGCCCATTGAGCGAAAAGCCGGCGTTTGTCATCTGTATAGGAGAGAAGCGGCCCCTCATTTCCCAATGGCTGCGGCGCCAGGCCACGAGCGCGTGTCGACAAAGTTCCCATTGGCTGTGATGCCACGTCACGTGTCATGCCACGTAGCAGAGTGGGCGAAAAGGAACACCTGCTACCGCAATAGCACGCCAGGTGTTGCACGAGAGGAGAGGGTATCGCCGCGACGCCACGTCAACCTCGCTGTCGCTCTCGGAAGCCTGTGTCATCCGCGCGTTCCTTGTGCGCGCAAGCTTTCGCCAGCGTTCTAACTTCGGCTCGTTAAGACCTAATCAAATCGGGCCAAGCGTCTCAACGAACTCGTTTGCCCGCAAGGAGTTCATAACTCGAAGGAGCGCTCAGCGGTGTTCAATTGGTCATTAAAGCTTTTGCATTCACAACTCATAAGAAGGGCTTAGGTGTTATGGTTGAGAACTTGAAAGTGTTGTAATTTCCCTGAAACACGCGCGCCAGTTCCCTTTACGGGCATTTACGGGCAGCACAGAGAAGCTTGCGCGATGGGAGGCAGTGCTGCCCAGCTCCAACTCGAGGGACCAGCTAAAGCTGGTCAACCGAGCGTGAAGGGTAGCTAGGGTCGCTGTACTCCTGGACTGAGGGGACCACCCCGTGCACAGCGGAAGAGCTACTTACGCTCGTGTTTACTCACTCTCTTGCGCGATGTCATTGCAGGTAATACACAGCGTGCTAAAGATTTCAAGGGTTCCACAAATTTTGGCGCATCAGCTTTTTATACCGACAGAAATTAGCACATTAAAACTTACTGAATAAGCCTCACGTCATTATGCAATTGAATGGAATAGCAGTATAACAGACGCTGAAGGGGCATTTACACCGTGATTCGCGGACTGTGCATGGATGTTTAAAGTGTCTCCTGATACGCTAAGTGCATTACGCAGCAAAAAAGACGAAACGAAGTTGACGCACCGTCAACACTGCCCGCGATCGCCTCGGTGGCGGAGCAAGTGCTGCGTTGTGCCTTGTGCTACAGCGATGAACGCACGCACAATATAAGGACACTAGCGTGCCTGCTGAGCTGCTTTGTGTATGCTCTGGCCTGTGCAGTAAATGCCAAGCTAGCGTTATGTAATGTTTCACTTGGCGCTGACTAATGCCGAGGGTTTTCCATCTGTCTCATGTCGTGCAGCGTCGAGGTGATGATGATGATGTGTACTGGCATCCCCATTCAAACGAGGGGGGGGGGGGGGGGGGGGACAAATAGTCACATAGCATACTTGATTCCACCACGTTTTGCGTTTTGCTGCCTCTCGCCATTAGTTTTTCTTTTTTTTTATCTACCGGATCTCGATCTTTCGAACTTAAAACTCGCATTACTTGCGCTTGCAATGATTACCTATGATTACCGTTACTTACGCTTCAATTGATTTCAGTCCTATCAAGTCCCTTCTGTACTTTTTTTTTCACCAATACTCTAGATACTCTAAATGATAAAAACCAATGGAAGTAAGTTCAACTGCCTACAAGTTAATAGTTCCATTTGTTTTTATCCGAATGCTTGTGGAAGGTGGACATTCCCTACAGGACTCACTGGGCGAATAATTTGGTCTTCCATTACGATGCGCCGAGTCGTTTCCGAGATTTATTTCTATTTTTATTTTTTTGCAGCACACACAAGCTTTTTAATGTGGCACGTATTTGGTCCTGTATGTCTTTGCCCTCAAGCAGCCAGCTCCAGCTTCACATAGCAAGGCACTGTCCTTTGAGTTGTCATACAGATTTCCCCTCCTGATTTCTTTCTTACCGTTTTTGTAAATCGCCAAAGGTTTCTTTCTTTTTTTCTCTCTTTTTTTTTTTTTTTTTTTTTTTTGAGGCGTGACACCTGCAATGCCCCTGACGGCGCCTATGACGGAGGCGTTCTGAGAAGTTTGGTCGCCAGGCCACTGTTCCTTTTGGCCCACAGGCATTCTTTATTTTTTTTTGCGCTTTGCGTTGCGCCAACATGTCGCCCCTGCGTATAGTTAGGACCGTGGTTAGAGCACCGTCCGAGCAGTTCAAGAGCGACGCTAGACCTTGCGCTCGCTGTCAGTGCTTCGCCTTTCGGCCGAAACTGCCACTAATTTTATTTTATTTTTTTTTTGTTTCCCAAAAGAAACGAAATATAGAATCGCACAGTTGCAACGCACAAAATAGCCGCTGCTCATGCGAACGGCATTCTGACAGTTCTACGTCCTGAGAAGCGGATAGCAGAGGAAAATGTGAAGCAAGACAAAATTACGTGCCTACAGGGAAGTGAAAGCTCCTCCTGTCTTGTACCTTCGTGTTCCTTTTCCATGCTCATCTCTGTTACAACCTTTGCCTTAGCAGCGTGGTTCCGCGGGCGACAGCTTGGATGAAATTACTGAGCGTGTCTTATGTTAATTTTCTTTCTGGCTTGTTTTGTCGGAATTCGTTGTAATACCACTATCTAGTGAGAAAGCTCAGAATGTTGTAGGCACTTTGACCTAGTGGCAAACGAGAAAAAAATACACGTAGAGTCTCCTGTAGAAGTTATCTAAATGACACGCAAGCATTATTCGTTACTAATCACCTGCTGTTTGGCGCGTCCAAACGCAGCCGCTGTCTTGAAAGAGATCTACGATGAGGACAGAGTGCGCCGAGTGCTGGTAGCTTCGTGTGCGCTGTGTTCTCGCCGCATAGTTCGCATTGAAACGAGAGGCAGCCCGAAGGCCAATTCGCTCGCTGCTGCGGGTCCTATCTTGAAAGCGATCGTCTTACGCGACGGGCGGACGGATGGACGGGTTTCCTCGGTGGGTAGGTATAGTAATGCTTATGCGTATAAAAATTCAATTCCACCTAGTATATTGCCCCGCCTCCAAGTTATAGGGTAGGTCACTCGTTGCAAGTGACGAGTCATTACTCTCGGCTGCGGCCGGTAATCTCGCAATCAGGTGCCGGCGAGCGGTTAACCCTCTAGAAAACATCTTTCATCGAGCTGACGCCTTTCGCGCCTAATTTATGGGCCACCGGCGATGGTTTTATATCAGAAAAGCACATTCACTCTGCTAGATAAAATAATGAGCCTATGACACAATGCCACAGGCTACCGACTACTAGGACATTCTCGCATTTATATTAATTGGCGCTCTGCTCTGGCTGTCTGCTCATTTCCTTCGTTTGTTATCTGCCGTATTGTTCTATTTTTCGTTTAT
This sequence comes from Dermacentor silvarum, assembly GCF_013339745.2. Lineage (NCBI taxonomy): Eukaryota > Metazoa > Arthropoda > Arachnida > Ixodida > Ixodidae > Dermacentor > Dermacentor silvarum. Next base: position 23,177,180 of record NC_051157.2, read on the forward strand.
TCGTAGCCAAGCTTGATTGTTCTTGCATACACACGTGCTACTTCGTTCCTCGTTATCTTCTCTTCCTATGGTTTGTTTTCATCGCTTTTGCTGTTATTTTGCGTGTTCTATCTCGTTCTCTCTCTCTCAATCTGTCTATCTCTCTCATTTTCTCGATACAATTCTTGTCTCCAAGGTGCTTCTACGGCATTCCAAGTGCTTCGACTGCATTTTCATTTGTGCTCACGATTGTCTCACTGCAGTTATGTAATATACCCTGTGTTTCAAACTGAATTCCCGCTCTTTTGGTGTACTGAGTTATGGTTTTGTTGCGCTCGTGAAAACTAGCTTTACTTGCACTAGTTCTGATGTAGTTGATATGCTTGAATGTTCCTTCTGTAAGAAAGAATATATCGGTGAAACGGGACAATCAATGAGCGTTAGTTCAAACGGACATCGCGAGACACAGCTAAAAAGCTTTCCAAAGCCGTCGCCGAGAATTTCAACCAACCGGGTAATAACTTTGATGAACTCAAACTCTACATACGACAGTCAAATTTCAGTTCTGCGCGAGACAGCAAATACAGAGAATCATACCTCATAGCAACCAATAGGAACCAATAGGCATAAACGTTTCAGAGGGATCGTTAGTATATATTCGCTATGCTAAGCTTCGAACTATAGGCAACCGCGCTTAGTTATTTTTCTTTGAGTTGCTTAGTTTCTTTCTCTCTCTATATATTTTTTTTCTTTTTGTTATTAGGTAGTCCCTAATATTCTTCCAAACTCCATTTTCTTTCACTCATTCCTTTCGTTCTTTTATTTATATATTTATCCCTCTTTTTTTCCACGAGCACCATTTTTCTGCCACTACCTTTATTCTCTCTTTCAGGGAGACTGACCTCCAGCGCAGTTCACTGACTTCCACTAACCTCCAGCTGGGGAAGAAGACGATGACGACGAACGCGGGAGCAGTGGCACGAGCACGAGCGCAACTCGAGGGACGCCAACCAGCCAGCTGCGGAAGAAGAGGGCGACCCTCGAGCCAATGCTGATGATAGTATTCCGCATACACCGACCGCGACACAAGGGAGCCACGTTATCAAGCAACGACAATGACAAGCAACGTTATCAGCCTAGGAAGAACATTTAATGAGATGCAAAACAGAGAGGCTTGCCGGAGGAGTGTGTCTCTGACCGGATACACCATACACGGCTACAGTAACACAGAGGCTTCGCGATGCACCGTTGCATAAATTTTGTACACCTGAGGTTCCCTAACGGGCACCCAAAGCTCGGTACGGGAGGTATTTCGCATTTTACTCCCTTGCCATCCCTTCTCGTCCCCCGGTACAAACAAAAAATAAGAACAGGTGAACAGGAAATTGTGGACACACAACATTGCACGTATGCCACGTGCAACTAGACAGAGTTCCTAATGCGCAAGAACATTCGAAAAAGTGTGTCCTCTCTCACCAAAAATAATGAATGTGCCAATGCTGATATCATACGCCGCGGATCGTGAAGCTCTCAAATGGCTTGTTCTGTGCCTTTGAGAGTGTCAGTTTGCCTCCTAAGCCATCTATGTACCTCGTTAAAATGAATGCGCTAGAGCTTCAACTGCCAAAGTACCACTAATGAACCACTGATAGTAGCGGCAGTATGTCGCACTGTCGTGTGCCTATCATGTCCAAACAACTCATTATTCATCGTCATTCACGAAAGATTAAAGCTAGGTACAAGCACGCTTACAGAGTTGAGCCAATTAGCGAACGGAGATCATTTGTAAACAACTTACGCCTAAGGATGCGACACGCCATGGTTATTTATTCGCTGAAAATTTCTGCTCAACATTCTTGCTTTGTCACTGTATGCAGATTTTGATATGCGGTGAATTATTATTGTTGGGCACAGCGTATATAATTAGGCATTCATTAACGCACACCAGCGACTGAACGCAGCATGTGTTACAACGGCTCTGCTGGGCGCACAATCAACTCATATAGCCCGAAATTCAACCTAATAATGTGGATGTTTTTTAATGTCATTATAGTCTAATTTCTCCATGCGCGCATTCAGAAGAGCGTGCTGACAACCGGACGAAAATGTTATCCACCAATGTTTTCCCTAAACAAGACGTCCGAAAGGCATGCACCATCACAATCGGCACCTTTCACAAGATAAGCAAGGTCAGCCGCCGCCAACTGATATATACGTACGATTCAACACGGAGAGCTTTTATTTATTCCTAGCGACTGTTTTTGTCCAACAATCTTTTCCAATACACTAACTTTTGGGGTTTCGTTGAATAGGCGCATGACATACAATCTTATTCCTTCCGTGTGTACCGGCCGTCCCAGCATTAGCAACGCAACATGATAACGAATGAAAAAAGCCCAAAATTAAAGAGTATCTCTTTGGTCTTACCCATGTCCGCCGTGAAGGAGAGCTGGCGCCCGAAGCAAGAAAAGCGTGAAACGGAAAATATTCGACAATCAAGTTATGACGGACCCGTCACTTTTTTACAAGAAGAGGGGGACAATTTCAAGAAGCTAAACAACCGACTACTTTGTCATTCGTTGCTCACATTGCCATTGTTATTTACTTTAAAATTAAAAACGAAAAACTACAATTACGCTTTTATTTTTACACCCTTTGTGAACAGCAAGGAACTCTCTTCATACAATGGAAGAATGGACGAATGACGTACTCTGTGCTAGGAACGGTGCTTGTCCCAGATGTGGTTGTTCCTAAGCAAGAATGCGGGCTGAGAGTGCGTACTGGTGTCTTAGAGGACAGCAAAAAGTTTATTTTGATGTAAGTCGTCGTCACTGCTCTCTGAAAGCGACTGAAAGAAAAGCTTGATGTCATTAAGGAAGAGCAAAACATGGACGAAAGAAGATCTGTTTAGGCTGCCTGTTCCGCCATGTGTTTCTGTCATTTCTAGTACTGCATCAAGCTAAAACGTCTTTAAAAAAGAAAAAAAAAGAAAAGAAGTCTTGGCGAGTGGAACGACGTGGCATTAAAAGAAGGTATGAACTGCTGGGAACTTCGAAAGTGGGCACTCTTCGTTCCGCGCAGCTGTTTTCTTTATCCTGGCCTTGTTGAACTTCTTTCAAGCTCCTGCTGCGCCGGAGCAGTTCGACCCCACGTGGAAGAGGGCTTCTAGAAGGCTCTGTAAACAAACCGGAGACGGTCGTTTTCCTTTGGAAAAACAGTTCTGTGTGTGCACGCACTCCGGCATTTAAAGAGCTTGAGACATCGCCGAGTAGTGCCGGCTAACCTGCCTTTCCGAGATCGAGTTAACAGTGCTTCGTACTAAGAAGCGTCCTTGTTATTGTTAACCTGCAGAAAACCCAACTTCAGTTCTCTTTGCCACAAGGCAATGTCGCCGGTGTCT